>NC_140167.1:106225478-106465478 GCF_963971535.1 Notolepis coatsorum | reverse complement strand
TAAGTATCATATCTAGTAATACAGTCAGGGAATTGTACCCCTCAGTTACAATTGGTCCTTCGAGCCGGATGGTAATTAGTGTAATATTAATATAGTGTTATTAATATTGAAATGGCCTATGATGAACACTCCACGAAACGATCCTCCTAACCAACGCCCGCAGCGCGAACGACGGCTCCCTCAGTACTTAGAGGCTTACGCTGTCAGTCAACAACCTAGTCTTCTACTAACAGTAAACGCGGTAAAACTAGAAAGTAAAAGTATGTCTAACCCCAACGCCCAGACTACCCCGACCATAGAGGCCCCTACGGGCTCTAATGTAACTGACCAAGTTCACGGTGGGGACCAGTGGGAACCAGACATGACTTCACACCCCGCCAGTACTGAAGAAGTAGTCCCCGATGAGTCCCGGGAGGAATACAACGCTACCGAGAGAGAACTCGGCACGGAAGAAGACGGGGAGAGCACCGTGGAGATAGAACTCCAAGGCTCCGCAAGGAGTACCCCGAGGGAAGGCTCCCCTATACAACCGCCTTCTCCCAGCGAGGCAGAGAGGACCCTACAGCAGGCCTTCCTCATCAGCCTGAACGCCGCTGCTGAACGCGACCGACTGCAGATCCAGCAGCGAAGCGAACACGAGCAGATACGTCTAGAAATAAGACGCATTCAGATGGAAGAGAATGTGGCCCGAGAACGAGCCGGTGCTCAACGGGACGCAGCGCGCGACAGACAGCAGTCGCAACTAATAGAACAGCTGATCAGACGGACAACACCCTCTCCCTCCGCCAGAGGCTCCAGGAACTCGTCTAGACACACCTCCAGGGCGGCATCCCCTAGCCGAGTAAACAACCCTGAACTTGACCAACAGACGAGGTCTATACCCCCCACAGACCACCTCCCCCCACCGGTCCAAGCGAGACCTAGCAACCGGGAAGGAGCAGCATATCCTGTGGAGAGGCTAAAAACCAGAAACTACAAGCACTGGATGACCTAACTGAAGACGAAGAGGAAGAGGAGGAGAACCACGCCCGAAGACAGCACAGTACTCTACCGGACCAGGAGGCCCGGTACAGCCCAGGCTATACTCCCGCGGAGCTGCGCTACAGACCCCCGACTCTATACCCGGGTGAGCACGACGCACGACCCGCACCGAGGAACAGCACCTGGACAAGCGGGCCATGGTACACTGCCGGTACCAGCCCATACCAAGGAGCGGGAGGAGACTCGCCTAGGAGGCCTCTCCCCCAACGCTCGCCGATGTATCCACAGTCAGCGTCATACATTGGCACGCCTATGGTACCCGACTTCACCCAAGAGAACCGGGCCCAGTATACAGAACTCCGCATGTGTCTGGAGACCATGTTGGTGGATGTATTGGATGAACGCCACAAATACGCCATCCTACTGAAGCACTTAAAGGTACCCCGCGCACATAATATAGCGCTCGCCTACGCGACTTCCACCACCCCATACACAGCAGCGCTGGTAGCATTGGACCAGAGGTATGGGCGCATATGGGATTACGTGATCCAGGAGATCCGACACATCGACCGCTTACCCCCAGCAATAGACAATCGAGCACTGGACGACCTGTCCATCAGAGTGCAGTCCCTGGTAGGGATGTTGGGAGCGCAAAGAGAGAAGGGGAGGCATGAACTTTACGCCAACTCAAATGTGGAAAGGATCCTGGAGAAGCTGCCGCCCGCTCGTCAGGAGCGCTTTAGGCGGCAGAGGGACCACAGAGACCCGAATGGCCCCGAACCGAACCTCCTCGATCTAGCAGACTTCCTGGCGAGAGAAGTCAGCAGCCTACGGCTAGATACATTCGGACGGAGCACCCCTGGCTCCAGAGAAGGAACCAGACGACTAAATGATGGAAGAAGATCGGTGACTGTGATGCACCAATCGGAGTCAGTACCGAGCAGCAGGAGCCACAGTACCCCCTCCAGAACGGAGAAGTGGAAGATAGTGTGCCCCTACTGTGAGAAAGAACACTGGCTAGCGCAATGTGACTCCTTCCCCAAGCTGAACGCGGAGGAAGCAGGTCAATGGATAAAGTCCAACAAGCGCTGTTTTCGCTGTGCGCGCTCACACATGGCAGCCGAATGCCGCTTAAAGAAAAGGTGCACCAAGTGTGATGGAGCCCATCTGGACATACTTCACGACAGTAACAGACGGCGCCCTTCACCTGCACCATCCAGCCGCAAAGCGAGCGTCATGTACATCGATCCCGCCAGCAGCAGTGGAGCCCGAGTACTCCTAAAAGTAGTGCGTGTGACACTAAGCTACCAGAATAAAGTCCTGGACACTTACGCCGTCCTCGATGACGGGTCAGAGAAGACCCTGCTGCTCGCCTCCGCTGCGGCCCAGCTAGGGCTGCGGGGAAGCGAAACCCAAATGACAATTCGGACAATAAGACGAGATTTGAAGACGATAAAGGGCGAGAATGTCTCATTCTCTATCGCAGCAAGCGGCCAGCCTGAGCGACGGTACCAGATTGCAGACGCTTTCACCAGCCAAGAAATAGGACTGTCGCGGTACACATACCCCGTCGCCAAGCTGATGGAGAAATATGCACATCTGCGCAAGTTACCGATCCCGCTCATAGACAATGCTATGCCGACCCTGTTGATAGGCTCCGACCATGCAGACCTCATTGTCCCGATAGACCGGGTTCATACCGGACCCCGAGGCTGTCCTGCAGCAGTCGAGACCCGTTTGGGATGGACTCTCCAAGGCCCGCTCGCCAAATCTCTCAACCGAAGTACAGCCACTAGATGTCTCCACTCCCGAGTCACAGAGGGAGAAACCGCACTCCTGCAACACGTAGAGCGGCTATGGACCTTGGAACAAATGCCCTTTAAGAACGGAAAGAAAGACATTCGCTCTAAAGATGACATTTACGCAATTCACCTCCTCGAGACAGGGACCAAGAGAGTCCCGGTCAACGGCGTGTTGAGATACGCCACGCCACTCCTGCGGCGAGAAGGAATGCCTACTTTCCACGCCAAGACAGACGCCACAGAACGGTACCTGCTGAACACGGAGCGGCGCTTAGCCAAGAACCCCGCCCAAGAGAGTGTATACCGCGCTGAGATTGAGAAGCTCATCACAGCGGGACACGTCACAAAGATGGACATTAAAGAGGCTGACCAGACCACTGAATCGTGGTACGTGCCCCACCACAAGGTCCATCACAACGGTAAAGACCGCATAGTATTTAACTGCAGCTACCAGATCGGATCCCAAAATCTAAATAAAGAGTTACTGCCCGGTCCCACACTTGGCCCCTCCCTACTCGGCGTTCTACTCCGCCTTCGCCAGGAAAAGGTGGCCATCAGCGGGGACATTAAAGGAATGTTCCTGCAGGTGAGATTAGTAGAGGCGGACAAGCCCCTGTTACGGTTCCTATGGAGAGAGAAGCCAGGAGATGAGCACCCAGCCATCTACCAATGGCAAGTCCTCCCCTTCGGAACGACGTGCAGCCCCTGCTGTGCGACATTTGCACTACAGAAACATGTAGCAGAGGACCCAGCAGCGGACGAAGAGGTCCGACACAGCGTAAAGAACAGCTTCTACGTAGACAACTGTCTACAAAGCCTTTCAACCCAGGAAGAAGCCGAGGCTCTCCTGATTAAACTCCGCGCCTCATTGATCAAAGGCGGCTTTGATCTCAGGCAGTGGGCCAGCAGCGATCCGCAAGTACTGCGCAGCCTCTCCTCCGAGGACAAGGCAGCCAGCAGCGAGACCTGGATGGCTACAATCCCGGGAGAAGCCCAGGAGATGACCCTGGGATTGGTGTGGCGATTCAAAACAGATTCGCTTCACTACAGACACAAGCCCCTGACTACGGAGCAGGGAAGGCCGGCGGCGGCGCCGACCACCAGACGGAGTGTGTACACAACACTCGCCCGACAATATGACCCGCTAGGATGTATTCTACCGTACACCACCAGGGCAAAAATGATTGTACGAGCATTGTGGGACAAGGACCAGGGCTGGGACGACCCCATTCCCGCACACCTTGCATCCACCTGGAGAGAGTGGGAGATGGAGCTCCACTCACTCCCAGGCGTTAATATGCGCCAAAGCTACTTCCCACCCACGGTGAGGCCAGAGACATGTAAAATGGACTTACACGTCTTCAGTGACGCCTCAGAGGTCGCATACGGATCAGTAGCCTACTTGCGGGCCCAAGACCAGGGGGGAGAGATCTACACAGCATTTGTCCTCGCCCGCTCGAGAATAGCCCCACGCAAGCAACAATCTATCCCACGTCTAGAGCTCTGCGCAGCCCTAGCCGGAGCGCACCTAGCCACGCTCATCCAACGTGAGCTCACCATACCGGTGTCTAGAACAATCCTGTGGTCAGATTCCACGACGGTACTCGCCTGGATCAAATCGGACTCATGCAAGTACAAAGTCTTCGTGGGAGTCAGAGTCACCGAGATTCAAGACTTAACCGAAGAGTTAACCGGAGAAACAGAGTGGCGCTACGTTGATACAAAACAGAACCCAGCTGACGTCATCACCCGGGGGATGCCCCTGGATGACCTCACCCGTCACAATGCTTACAGTGACGGCCCCGCATTCCTAAGACTCCCGGAAGGACAGTGGCCCATGCCTATCCCGAGGGAAGCAAGTCCAGAGGAGGTGGAAAATAAGAAGTCTGTGTTCTGTGGATTGAGCACCGTAGCCTCCACCGACCCTAACATAGACGATTGCACGTCCATAGAGAGTGCACAACAAAGAACATTCCTGCGGTACCACCCGGAGTGCAAGTCCCCCGCTGATATGTCAGCAGCTAACTACGAGGAAGCAGAATTGCTTCTACTGCAGCGAGCCCAGAGAGACTCGTTCCCCGATGAATTGGCCTGTCTACAGGGAGGAAAGCCCGTCCCATCCGACAGCAGATTAATTCACCTGGCCCCCGAGAGCGACGCTCATACCCTCATCAGAGTGGGTGGTCGCCTACGCAGAGCCCCCAATCTACCGGATGACATTAAATACCCGATCGTATTGAACAGCCGACACAAGGTCACAGAGCTGATTATAAAGAAATACGATGAGGATGTACATCACGCAGGAGCAGAAAGAGTCTTCGCGGAAATCAGACGTCGTTACTGGATCCTACAAGGAAGAGAGGCGGTACGACGCTTCCAGCGAACATGTCTAGACTGCCGCAAGTGGCGCGCGCAGCCCAGCATACCAAGGATGGCTGACCTTCCTCCATGTCGCCTCCGAATCGGTGACAAGCCATTCCACTCAACGGGTATGGACTGCTTTGGCCCGCTGCACATAAAGAAAGGAAGAGGAACCGAGAAGCGGTGGGGTATTGTATTCAAATGCATGACCACCAGAGCGATACACATCGAGCTTCTCCCGACCATGAGCACAGACTCATTCCTTATGGCCTTCCGAAGATTCACATCACGGAAAGGAAGACCGTCTACCCTATTGTCCGATCATGGGACAAACTTCAAAGGCGGCGAAAGAGAGCTGAGAGAGAGCTTCCAAGCTATGGGCCCAGAACTTAAGACCCACCTCGCTCCAGCACAGGTTGATTTCCAATTCAACCCCCCAAACGCACCCCACTTCGGTGGCACTTGGGAACGAGAAGTGCGCTCCATAAAGACAGCCCTGTACGCAGTACTTGGGGCCCAGACTGTGGCGGATATCGACCCAGTTACCCCCAACACACTCCTGATGGGGCGGCTAGATCCTGCATTACCCCAGACAATGTACCGGCCTGAAGAAGCGAACGGCCGACGAATGTGGAGGTACAGCCAAGTATTAGCCGACACGTTTTGGAACAGTTTCCTACTGCACTACCTACCGTCTCTACAGACCCGCCAGAAGTGGGTAAAGGAGAGAGACAATTTGACAGAAGGAACAGTCGTCATGATTATTGATCAATCACTGCCCAGAGCTATGTGGCCGTCCGGCCGCGTAAGCAAAGTGATCACCGGTGCCGACGGCAAGGTCCGAGCAGCTGAAGTGCTCGTCCAGGGTCGCACTTACACCCGTCCCGTGGCAAGGCTCATAGAACTGCCTCGACTCCCAGACACAATCGATGATGACCATGACCCTACAACCCTATGACTTTGTGAAGTTGACTGACCCCTACAGCAAACCCTTATGTGTAAATAGACAACGCGATTAATCTGTCTCTGTTTAACTGATTAGGTCTGGGACCTATTCAGGGGGTGGCTGTTGTGAAGGGCCAGATTAAACCGAATATATATATTTATTTATATATATATATATTTAATTGTATTTGTATATTCTCTAATATTCCCTGATATCCCTTGTATATTCCTTGTACAATATGCATTGAATATCCATTCTAGCCTACTGAACATCCCATAATAGTCTCCATTCTACTATTGGTCGAGACCTTGGTGCCAGGCTGCCATACCCCTCAGACCCAGTTCAAACGTACCGCTCCACATGTACGAACAAGTCCTAGTTCCGCGTAGGAATCTGACTACCGCACCACTAATGGGACTATTTGTTCATAGTGCGTATATATACTGCGCTACTAAAGTAGGACTTCCTTTTCAGTCCAGTTTCTTACCCTCCAATAGAGTCACAGACGTAAAGCCTCCCCGGGACGCCACGTGTGGGAGTAAGGCCAAGTTCGCCTACCATCGGTATTGAGACATTGTGTATATTAATATTTGAATAGTCATATTTGGCACTATATCGTCGAGTTGGACGTAGTCTATTAAGCTAATAATAGTCTGTTAATATATAGTGCTTTGTGCGGTGAGAATACTACCGTAGTCAGTACCCCATCGTTTCGGGCAGAGAACAGGCTGCTTACCCAGGGTGGTTGACCCCATGTGAAGCTGCACCCGAGGAGCCCCAGAGCCGACGAGCGAGTGGACCTGTATACCGGATTATTCTACCGACGACAGCCCGCCTTCCCAGGCACGGATTATGCTTTGTATACTTTGATTATTCCATGGATAAAGACCCCCGACACTGCCGTGTGTTGGAACCCCCCCCCCTGGAGAGGACGCAAGGTGAGGAGACGCTCTGCAAGACGAGGTCACTTCACGTCTCTCCCCCGTGGACCGGAGAGAGCCGGCCCACAAAGAGTCCACCTGCTTTCATCTGTGGTCCAAGGATCGCCGGCGCATTGAACGGCACTACAGTGGGTTCACCTGGGATACCCTTGGCCGGACGAGGCAGCCGGATTCTACCCCCCCCCCCCCCCTCCTACTCCTGTCGGCTTACAAGCGACCGGATTAACCCCCTCTAGTGTATCTAGTATATAATCATTAAAGTATCATTGCTGTTATTCCTTAACTATTCCAGGTCGTATATTTACCACCTGCGCCTTCAGAGATTGGACATTTTCTATTGATATACCGACGAATACTCTTTGCCATAAAAGTGCATACTATTTCAATTCATAAATGTAATTAAGTGATTAAGTGCTTGTTCTACACACCATCGCTGTGTAGAAATAAAGACCTGTTTCGACTTCGTACATTTGTGTTGGATCCGTTTCATCTACGTGAGAGTGTTTATGATAATATATTTATGCCGTGTACTGGGTGGCCGAATATTAAGTACAAAGGTAGTGGTAGTAAGTATCATATCTAGTAATACAGTCAGGGAATTGTACCCCTCAGTTACAATTATTATAATAATTCATTTAATTTATAGAGCGCTTCTCAGAAACCCGAAGTCGCTGAATATTTACAGAAATGTTAACATGCACTGTCTATAACCAATAACCAATGCCAATAAATACAAAAAGGTCCATGCAGTATTTCATGGATTAGAATTGGAATTGGAAGCCAATGTAGGGAGAATAGAATGGGCATCATATGATTGTATTATCTGGTTTTGGTAAGGATTCTGGCAGCTGCATTTTGTATGAATTGATGACTTTTCATGCTAGACCTGAAAATAATACAATAATCACAACTGGACAAGACAAAAATGCAATACGTAACTAACCCTAACCCTTTAATTGAGATGAAAAGTGTTATTTTCCTGTGGCTTGGTTGTTTTTAGATTAAATTAGATTCAAATGTATTGTCATTTTACAGCACAAGTACAGTATAATGAAAATAAGTTTGGCATCCAACCAGAGTGCAAATGTAACCTTAAAGTGTTTTTAAACATGGTTTTCTATCTGTGGCTATACTCTCCTGTATCTTGGTGCATGGATGCTAGATGGCAAAAACGTTATGTCCTCAACGTGATTAGTTGAGTCACATGGGCTACAGGACATTTAAGAGCAGATTATTATTTTCATGATCTCTAGAGAGAAGAATAACTCAACACAAACAAGCAGAGTTATGGATGACACCAGTCTTAGCAATTGCTCACATACAAATGCAATTAGTTATAGTGTCATAATTCTGACCACGGATCCCCTCAAACATTGCTCATAATTTTTTTTCATGCTCTGAATTTACAAAGAAACTGATTTTAACACTGGGTGGAGTTGATGAATTGATTGAAATTACATCTGAAGCTTTGAGATGGAAATATAGGAGCAGGGTACAGGGACAAAATGAAGCTATTAACAACTAAATGAATTGGTCTCGGATATGAACATCGTTTGGCTTATTAAAACTGCCAGCTGAATGATGTGTACTTGCTCTGTCCATGTTCCATTACCAAGAGACTGCTGCCACGGAGGGTGCAGATCATTACTTCAAAGCCTGTGATAGTACTGTAATGATGGAGGTTATGTCATGGGGCCTTCGTTTGTACAACAACAAATGAGCCTCATACGGAGGTTAAGAGATCTACCCCTTGGGGTAGATTCTATATTTGGATGAGATTCTCATGGTGTCGAGCTGCACGCGTGCACTTTGATGGTTCTATGCTAAACCGTATAGAACAGGCCGCTTTGATCGTTGTTATTACCGGAGGCAACTTCGCCACCTATCGTCTATTTTATCTCATGACATTAATCAATTTGTCCATTGGTTGAACTATTGGACACTTTGAAGATAAGGATAACCGTGTGCACTCAAAAGCGGGCTTAGTAGTGTCCAAATGCAGTCCACCCACCAAATCGTCAATAAGAACCGAATGCATCCTTTTCACACATAATCTTACACAATTCTATTGTCAGCATCCTCATTGGTATTCCTCTCTTCTATTGATAATAATGCATGCATAGAATGTAGCCGAGTGCTTTTCAGCAACGAACGTGGAGATCATACTATATAGGTTTCAGTTTATTCTGCTAACTGGTGCAGAGAAAGGGCAGAAATGGATTGCATCTACTATCACTGGATTACAGTAATCTGATCACAAATATATTATATCAAAATACATAATTGGTATGAAATTCGTATTCATATTACAAATACATACGGACTGTAGGTGATTACGTTGTGGATTACTTACATCAGATTATGTTGCGAATTACATAATAACATTTTCCACATCAAGAAATGGTTGTAGCCTTATGTGATGATGATATTATAATACTATGAAAAATACAGTCTGTCAATTAGGATAAACTGTCCCTTTAGGTTCATAGTTCATGAATATAAATAATCATAATCTAACATAATCTAAAAGTAGCCGAAGATAATAAAATGTGGTTTTTTGAATCCGATTGTAATCCAGATTACCTCGCTGACTATACACATTTTAACTGCAATTGATTACATTGTGGATGTATACTTCCCCAATTTTCATCTCTGTAATCACATTTCCCATTAACAATAATCGATACAATTATTTAACATGTGATATCCTATATATAATATATAATACCAATTATATATTGTGACCTATTGATGAAAAATTTAAATAAAAGCTTTCTGAACACTGATTATTTATTCCCAGCAAAGCACAGGAACAAACTAAGCATGGTGAAATTCACAGGGTCTGACCTGGTGCACTGTGATGGCTGTCTCGGTGGTGGACGATTCCCTGAACTCCTTTCAGCATTCAATCTGACAGCATCATTAAGCTACTTGTCAACACTGTCTTAAGAACAGTGAAATAGGTCCAGCCTTCTCACACCCTTTTCAGAATTTGTGGTTCACAAGAGCAGAAATCACATTTCTCACATCGGTTACATCTGTGCGAATTTGATCTGTGAGGCGTTATACGTCAAAGGTGTATGCAGAAGTCAAGGGTGTGAAAAACGGATTGCTAATTGTTGAACCTTGTCGGCAGGACATCCGGTATAGGATGTGGTAGACGTGTTTCTCCACGCTGCAACTCCCCTACTTTTCAAACCTACGCTAAAAAGCCTTGTTGATACTCTTAACTTTATTATTATAATTTTTTTTGATATTTTCTTTCTTCTGATATTTTGCTACTAATAAATGTTTGGCTGTGACAGGCATAATGGCATCGAAATGGCCAAAGAACAAGGACACTAAGGGCGCGGATCCACCATCCAGAGACGACGCACCGACGGATTTGTCGAGCATTGCCATACTAATACAGAACCTCACGCTCGAATTCAGAATTTCCGCCGCCTCGGCCGACTCCAAACTAGATAACCTCCAGTTATCCGTAGCTGACCATGCCAAGCGTCTGACATCCGTGGAGGATGGACTAAATACATGGTCCGATAGGATGGTGAACTTAGAGGCTAGGTGTTTGACTCTGGAGGAGAGCAACGCCAAACTGAAGAACAAGCTTATCGATGTTGAGTCACGTGGCCGTCGGTCAAACATACGCATAATAGGACTAGACGAGTCTATCCAAAGCGACCGACCCAATGATTTTTTTGCCGAGGTGCTCGTGGAAATTCTGGGCAAGGAAGTGCTTGCTACACCACCCGAACTCGATCGCTGCCACAAGGCGCTGGCGGCCAGACCAGCCCCCGGCTCCAGGCCCAGGGCGGTGATCGCCTGCCTACACCAATTCAAAACCAAGGAGACTATTATTCGGGAGGCTCGGAAGAGGAGAGGGTCGCTGACCTACAGGGGGAAACCTGTGCTAATATTCGAGGACTACTGTCAGGAAGTGATCGAACAACGTTCCCGCTACCGTGATATTATGGGATCCCTCTACCAGCAGGGATATAAACCATCCTACAGTACCCAGCTTGACTCTTCATCAAAGACAAAGACGGCGCAAAAAGACATCTTGCTTCACCTAAGGACGCTACAGACTTTCTGAAGAAACAACACACATTGACTCCAGCAGAGTGAAACTTTGGGTAACACACGAGCACCACGACTCTATAGTTATATCTCCGTGCTTTCATCCTTAGACGGCTAAAGTTGGGACATATGTCGCTGGGGAGCCTCTTCTCTCATTTACTTTTTTTGCTCGGTTTGTTTACATCGTTATATGGATAATTGTATCTGCTAATTGCCGTGGGGTACTAGCGCTATTCTCTCCGTTTCAAGTAAATTGTACATTTGTATTTACTCTGAGCTATGCTTATCGATATTATTTATATTTTGTATTGCTTTTGTGCATGACACGGTTTATCCTACCCATGTCTACTTTGGGTAACACACTAAACATCCCGACTGTCTGTCTATCTCCGTGCTTAGATGGGTGATGTTGGGACATTGTGTGTCGCTCGGGAACATCGCCCCTTATTAACTTTTTTTTTGTTATTTATATAGTTTCCACTGTTTATCGGGGTGCTGACGCTATGGTCGCCGTCTCCAAGCAAATCGTGCATTTTGTTTACTCTAAGCTATGCTTATCGATATGATTTCTATTTTGTATTGCTCCTGTGCGTGACGCGGATTTATCGTCTTGTTTATCATGGAGGTATATATGATGTTTATGACCGCCGCTGAGTTGCTTCTGCTTACTTATTTCATGAATGGGGGTCTTGTAATTTCATTGGCCATGCTCTTTCACTATCGTTAAACGTCACGCCCAGCACCTGGCTGCGTCGGCGACCAGACGTGTAACTATCTGCTCATCTACATGTTGAACTCTGAACTCGCTGTGATGGCGGACGAACTCATGCACATCGCCCCCACCCGGTGCGGCAGACTAATTGCACTACCCCCAAGCTGCAGGCAAAGGTTTGATTGATTGGTTGGAAGTTTTGCTGATGGATTGCAGAGTGGGTACAATGCAGTATGGCTCAATGGTTGTTGAGGGGATGCAGACCAGAGAAAGACTGTGGTCTTGTTTACATCAGGGCCCCCCTTTTTCTTTCTTTTTCTTTTTCATTTTCATTTTCATTTTCAATCTTAATTCATAACATTTGTTACATGCAGATATATAGTGCTGTGGCAACCATACATTTATGACATACAGGAGAATACATACATTTGAGGGGGAGGAAACTGTACATTGGCAGGTACCCTCTGCTCTGAGTTTTAAGAGCGTACTTTAAGAAATAACAGACTAGGGCGGCTAGGTGGTGTAGTGGGCAAGGCACTCGCCACCAGTGTGGAGACGCTAGGATTCGCGTGTTCGAATCCAGCTCTCCACATTGTTTTCAGTTTAGCTGGTCGTCCGCAGTAATACACATTGGCCTTATTACGGGGAGGGAAAACTGAAGGGTGGGGATCGAACGTTGTGAACAAGCGACTCCTACAAGTCGGTTGGTGCGCCTGCGCAGTAGAATCAGGAAGTGTCGGGGGCAGCGTGAGCCTCCCACGCGTTACTCCTCGACACTGAGAGATCGAGCTGCGCAGGTGAAAACATGCAACTGCTGTTACCTCAAGTACCGGAGGGGACTTGTGCTATGTATGACTTAGTCCACATTGCAGCCGGCTTGTGGGAGGCAAGAAACAGCGTTCGTGACAGGGGAGGGTTGAATTGGATGATACGAAAATTGGGATGGGAGAAAATATAGAAAAATGGGAGAAAAAGTGGATAAAAAAAAAAAATAAATAACAGACTAATAGTCAATGTTGCGCCCTCCCCAGTTTGCAGGATGTGCTGCCCATTTGTTATCATTCTGCTATCATTCAGTTGTAGGTGTGTGTGTGTATGTGCATATATGTTTATGTATCTCTATCTTAACATTAACATTACTATTGATCCTGTTCTAGGACTCTTTGTTTAAACTTAATTAAACCGCTACGGTTTAACAATGATGATAATAATAATTATTATTGTTATTATTATTATTATTATTATTTTCTTCTACCTTTAAGAGGCATTTAATTATACATTTGTTATTGTTGTGGGAGTGTGGTGTGTAGCCACTGAGAAGGAAGTCTGCTTTTTACCTGGCTGTTTGCGTTTTAGTTTGCAGACGACCAGGTGGGATGCAGCTTAATCTCCGGATAGGAGAAGTTATAGTAGTGGGGGGGAGGCGGGAGGGAATGGGGGATTGTGTTGTTTTTTGTTTTTCTTTTCAGTCGACTCGCTCTGTTTTATTTTTGTTTTCACGCTCACGCTCGGTACTCAATGGAACCTTAACAAGTGAATATGTATCTATTATAGTTTTCTACTCCAAACGAATTACATTCAATCAGACTGCATCCTTTTTAGACTATGGCTAATTTGAATATCCTGATCTGGAATACAGGGGGTCTCAATATACCACATAAACGCACAAGTGTACTAACGTGGCTAAAAAGGAAGCAAGTGGATCTGGCTTTACTGAGCGAAACGCATCTTTTATTGGCGGATAACGCAAAATTGGCAAATACATTTTATCATAACATAAGTTCTTCTTCTTTTAGCACCAAGGCCTGAGGGGTAGCCATAATAGCGAAGAAAAATTTGAATATTAAACTGTTAGATGTGTGGTCTGATGCAAATGGTCGAATCACTATTGCTAAAATAGAATGCTCTAACCGAAAAATTTCGCTGATTTCTGCATACGCCCCTAATTTGTATGACGCTAACTTTTTGTTGAAACTACCTGATTACTCTTTAATAGTAGGAGCTGATTTTAATGCAGTTTGGGATCCATCGATTGATAGATCCAATCACGCGGAAAACTCTGATCAGAAGCAAGCTACCACAGCCCTACAGGCCTGGTCTAAGGACACAGGGGTAATTGATATGTGGCGTTCGCTCAACCCATCCGTGAGGGATTACTCCTTCTTCTCGTCGAGACATAAGACCTCTTCCAGAATTGATTATGTTTTTTCTTCCCCACATCTCTTTGATAGCTTTGATGTTGACTTATTGCCCATAGCACTTTCAGACCACAAAGGTATCCTCCTCAAAGGTTCACTCAGTAAAATAACATCCCGTGCCCCTAGATGGCGTTTTAACTCAACACTCCTGAAAAACTGAGAGTTTAACTTGCAATTTAAAGAGAAGCTCACTGAATTCCTGCAGTTTAATGTTGGCTCTGTACAGGACCCCAGAATTATATGGAATTCGGTTAAGGGTTTTATCAGAAGTAACACTACTCTCTTTGCATCCAATCTCCGCAAGGGACGTCTCTCCAAGCTGGAGGAACTGGAAAAGCTTCAAGCCATGTTGATCTCTTCCTTGCAGCACAACTACTCTAGTCGACTGGAGCTTCAAATTAAGGTAGTGAAAAAAGAGATTAACTCCATTTTAAGACAACAATCTGAATTTCAGATGCACAGAACAAGACAGCACTACTACTTTCACGGCTCCAGGCCTAGTCACCTACTAGCTATGAAGCTACGTGCCAGTGAGCAATTTGCGGATATCCCTTCCATTAAGAACCAACAGGGGGAGGTAACCACCAACCCCAAAAAGATTAATGATACATTTCGCTCTTTTTATTCCAACTTGTAAAAGTCAGAGGTGGTCTTTGATCATACCAAGCTGGAGGATTTTCTTGATCAAATCAACCTACCACAGATCTCAGAAGATAGTGTTAGGTTGTTAGCCACACCAATCACGCTGGTTGAATTTAGAGAGGCGATTGCGAATATGCAACGGGGCAAGGCTCCCGGATGGGACGGCATTCCACCGGAACTCTATTTTGCATTTTGGGATGTACTCGGTCCCTTATTACTCTCAATGATTTTACACTCAATCAAAGAGGGCAATTTTTCTAGAGATGTCAATATGGCGCTTATATCTGTTTTACTTAAGAAGGATAAGGACCCCACCGAATGTGGCAGCTACAGGCCCCTAAGTCTCCTCGGAGCCGATCTTAAGCTATATGCCAAGGTTCTAGCCACCCGACTTCAAAATCACATCTCAAGACATCTCTAGTTCACCCTGATCAGACCGGCTTCATAAGAGGCCGCCTGGTTACTGACAACATCAGACGGTTACTGCACGTGATTAATGCCAGCAAGGATATTGCAATCCCTACAGCGGTCATGTCCTTGGACGCAATGAAGGCATTTGACAGATTGGAGTGGTCTTATTTATGGAAGGATGGGGTTGGGTGAGGGCTTCATTCATATGATCAAGGTTCTATACCAGGGGTCAGCAACCTTTTTGACATGGAGTGCCTGTTTGAAATATAGTTGTAACTAGTGTGCCTCAACAATATTCCATGCATCGTAATTTTTTTTTCTCATAATCAGGTCTTTTTAATGATAATTTTTACATTATTACATCATTATTGTTATTGTTATTATTAACAATATTATTATGATGGTTGTATCAACCCTAAATCTGAGTTGGGGGGGGGAATGCAATGCAGACAAACAGCTGCATACAGTGCGACCATTTCACTCACATTTGCCCATACATTTTTGGACACATCACACACCATCGGTGTGTGTACTGTACGTGTGCTGTCATAGCTCCACCTACAGGCCTAATGGAGAACACCAGGAGAACACCAGGATGTGAATGGAGGGTGAATGTGAGGTATATCGTGTAAATAAGTTTTGATTGATCGCAAGACTACACTGTAAAAAAAAAAAATTATTAGTTACCAGAACTTAAAAATATTGAGTTCAGTTACTGTGCATTAAGGTTTTCAGTTTTCAATCCATAATAAGTTAACAGAAAAATAAGTACACAACCACATTATTTCAACCTAATAAAACTATGTTTATTGTCATTGTTTTAAGAACACAAGTTGACTTGGTAATACTCACATTTTGAGTAAAAAAATGGCTTTTAACATGTGCAATGTTCAATGAAATAGAAAAATAAATAATACAATTTGTTGATTAATCCCACTGGTCACAATGGTGACCGTAATAATGTTTTTGTTATAAGTAAGTAAGTAAGTAAGTATTTATAAAGCACCTTTCATACATGTCATGTAGCTCAAAGTGCTGTACACAATTATAGGCATATATAACGATAAAAGCAATAAAGTCATAGTGATCAGTTAAGATCAATGTTTAAAAAAAAATAATAATAATAATAATAGTAACGTAAAAATGAAAATAACGTAAAAACAGTCATTTGCTTACCAGTTTGGGAGAACAGGTCCGCACAAACATTTCCGCTCAGTGGCAACCGGAAGTGCACTAAACCAATGCACTTGTATGGTAGGTAGCAATGTTTAGGTCTTATAATGCTAGTGTAGTTACGTTTTTATCAGTGGTCATAGTTGGGTCCATAGTGCTTTACCAAGTCCCATGGATCCATCAGTGGCCGTGTATTGTGTGCGTATGTACCCGTTCGCTCATGTGGTCAGTGGCCAGAGTTGGGTCCACAGGACTTATCCAAGTCCCATGGACCCATCAGTGGCCGCGTCTTGTGGTAGAAAGAAAGAAAAAGAAAAACGTATAAAGAAAACAGTCTAAAGTTTGAAAGTTTGGGAGGTCCGCAAAAACACGCCTTCAGCTCAGAAGCTGAGGCGTGTCAAAAACTTTTGAAAAACTGGAGGCGTGTCTCCTATTGTACCCATTCCTTCATCTAAAAAGTTTGAAAGTTTGGGAGGTCCGCAAAAACACGCCTTCAGCTCAGAAGCTGAGGCGTGTCAAAAACGTTTGAAAAACTGGAGGCGTGTCTCCTATTGTACCCATTCCTTCATCTAAAAAGTTTGAAAGTTTGGGAGGTCCGCAAAAACACGCCTTCAGCTCAGAAGCTGAGGCGTGTCAAAAACTTTTGAAAAACTGGAGGCGTGTCTCCTATGTACCCGTTCCTTCATCTAAAAAGTTGGGTCCACAAGGCTTATCCTAGCCTCATGGATCCATCAGGTTTTTCCAAGCCATAACTATTTGTAAGCTAGACTGTATAGGTACGTTTTTAATTTTCCTTTAAAAATGTGTATAGAGCTGGCGTTTCTGATGTGTGTTGGTAGTGTGTTCCATAGTTTTGGGGCATAGTTGGCAAATGCCATACTTCCTATCCTTTTTTGGTTTCTGGGCGTGTCTAGTAAACCTGTAGTGGATGACCGTAGCGTTCTTGAGGGCAGATAACTAACTAGGGAATTTGCTATGTATTTTGGGCCTTGCTCATTAAGAGCTTTATATGTTAGGAAAAGGACCTTAAAATCAATTCTATGAGTTATTGGAAGCCAGTGCAGAGTGGCCAGGACTGGAGTGATATGTTCTCTTCTCCTTGTATGAGTTAGTAATCGAGCTGCAGAGTTTTGGATAAGCTGAAGCTTCCCAATGGTTGCTTTGGGAAGACCAGTGAACAGTGCATTACAATAGTCAAGCCGACTTGATACAAAAGCATGAATAAGTTTCTCTGCATCCTTTTTATTTACGAAAGGTCTTACTTTCGCTATGTTTCTTAGGTGGAAGAATGACGTTTTCATGGCCTTATTTATATGAGACTTAAAGGTCAGGTCTGAGTCCAAGATGACACCTAGGCTTGTCACCTCAGTCTTTACATAGGATGACAGACTCCCCAGGTTTTTACAAAGCACTTCCCTTTTCGCTTTTGGGCCGATCAATAGGATTTCGGTCTTGCTTTCGTTTAATTTTAGGAAGTTATTGTTCATCCACTTGTTTATTGCTAACAGACAATTTGTAATGGACTGTATGGCTGTAGTGTTATTTGGTTCTGCGGAGATATATAGTTGTGTATCATCAGCATAACTATGGAAGCATACATTGTGGTCTCGAATGATGTCCCCGAGGGGCAGCATATATAGTGAGAAGAGTAATGGACCAAGGCAGCTTCCTTGTGCGACTCCAAAATTGCTGTCATGTTCCTCGGATACATTGTCTCCAAGCTTAACATAGAACCTTCTCCCCTTAATGTATGTTATGAGCCAATTTAGTACATGATCGGAAAAGCCAACCAGTCTTTCTTGACGACTGATCAAGATATTATGGTCAATCGTATCGAACGCTGCACTAAGGTCCAATAGGACAAGAATTGAGACTTTGCCAGCATCGGAGTTTAGCCTGAGGTCGCTAACTATTTTGGTAAGGGCAGTTTCAGTGCTGTGATTTGTTCTGAAACCTGATTGTAGTTCCTCCATGATGTTATTATCTTTGAGAAAGGAGTTTATTTGTACTGAGACTATCTTTTCTAATATCTAAGCCTATAAGGCTCTGCAAATGTTACTGAATGATGTAGCAATGTATTTCCAGCTAAATTGAAATAATAAACAAATAAAGGGTCTCAATTAAATATGTGGAAGTAAAAAGAACCTGTGGGAGGATTTCAACAAGATAAATGCGACAACAGTGCAAAATAGTTCACTATAATATTTCAAAGCAAAAAAAAAAAAAACCCTACCCCTGTTCTATACACTGGGCCTTCGGCCATGATCTTAACGGGTAAGTTATGTTCACCACTCTTCTCTGTCTCGCGCTCTTCTAGACAGGGTTGTCCTCTTAGTCCCGGACTCTTCGCTTTATCCCTCGAACCTCTAGCTCAATACATAAGACAATCCCAAATTATATCTCCTATTTCAATTCAGGGCACACATCACCATATTAGCTTATACGCAGATGATGTACTCCTGTTTATGCAGAATCCCTCCGTCTCTCTACCTCATCTGCTCGGCGTGATAGATGAATTTGGCAGCCTGTCCGGCTTTAAGATCAACTGGCCAAAATCTGCTTTTCTTCCACTTAATGAGCCTGCGAAGGCTACCATCCTACCGGCAAACATACTTATGGTGGAGCACTTTAAATGTCTCGGGATTGAAATATTCCCCACTATTAGCCAGACGGTAAGGTATAATTACTCCAGCTTGGGTGACAGGATTACGAATGACTTTAACAGATGGTCCAAATAAAAAAATTCATTACAGGCCTGTGCGTCAATAATTCAAATGAATATTTTACCCAGAATTAACTTTATCAGCTCCATGCTCCCGTTACCTCCTCCTGCTGGTTACTGGCAGAAATTGCACTCTGCCTCATATAAATTTGTTTGGAACAATAAACGCCCGCGCTTGAAGAGATCAACTGCCCAAAGGAGTAAACTCGATGGGGGCTTAGCATTTCTTTAAATATTATTTTCAAGCTTTCTCTCTGAGACCTTTGATCACTTGGTTTGACGCTCAAGCAGCTGTATCTTGGCGACCATTGGAGGAGAAGTTGGTGTCCCCATATAGACTTCAGGATATTGTGTATACCAACATATCAATTAAACAATGTAAATTACGATTTGGCCCTCTTATCACACATGTGATCCAGACTTGGCGTGACACTCAGAAAGTGGGTACAAAACGCCATCAATGGCACACGCATTCCCCTCTATTTAATAACAATCTTCTCCTTATTGGACAACAACCTATTAGATACCCTAGATGGGAAAAAAAGGCATACACACATTGGGGGATATCTTTGATAACTCTGGTCTCCGCTCTTTTCAGGATATATCCAACGGATATGATCTCCCCGGAACCTCCTTTTTCTTTTATTTACAAATAAGAGCAGCTCTGAAGGCTCATGGCGTGCCATGGGACGCTCCACTAGTGCATCACCGCTTTCACAAATTATTTTATGACAAAGAGACATCGAGAGGCTTCGTTTCTGACTTTTATCGCCATTTACTCATGTCCTCGTATAAAGACCTCCCCCTGGATACGATTTGGAGAAAGGATGTCCCGGAGTTGGATGTAGATTTTGATTGGGATGCAGTCTGGGAAAATGTTCAGTTATCCTCACACAACCCAGATCACCAACAGATTCACCTACATTTTATTCACAGGACTTATTTAACCCCTAGACGATTGAATTCAATGGGTATCAGACCTGACTCTTTATGTACCTTGTGTCCAAACGGCGCCACAGGTACATTTATGTACTGGGAATGCCCCCCTGTTGTGAGTTTTTGGGAAAATTTTCAGCTCTCGGACATTTTCTCTTTAACCATACCTGTATCTCCTTCTGTATTGTTATTGAATGATCTCTCTCAATTACCGACCTCTATACAGGTGAAAAGACTCATTTTGGCCGGCCTCACAGCCGCAAAAAAATGTATTGCCTCACGTTGGTTTCACCCAGACAAACTCTGCCCGAAGGTATGGTTTCTCACCTACCTTGATGTGATCTATTTGGAGATATCCACGGCACGTGTTGTAGGGGTTAAGGAATCTAATATCGCAATTTGGTTGGCTGCAGTGGCAAAGTTAAAAGAACGCATATAAGTTTGGGAATTTGTTTTGATTTGTTTTGATTTTAGTTTTTTTACTGAATAATGTATTGTGAGTGTGACTCATGTTGAGGTCCTTGGGTGAGCGGGGGGGGGGGGGAAGAGAATGAGCGAGTGTCCATGTAGGATGATCACTGTACAGTCTGTATCAGTTATTGTCTTGTCATGTGGTGTTAAGTTATTGTCTTGGGAAGTCTTTTTATGTATTATTCTTGTATTGTTTGTGATATATGTTTTGTTTCAAGAAAAAGAAAAAGAAAGAAAATAAAAATATTTGATCAAAAATAAAAGAACCTTGTCAATTACATTTTATTTCTGTCAAGTGATGGTCTACAATGTGTGAGGGCGCAGGCGGTGTGCGTCTAATGCCGCATTCATGCTTTCCCTCCGTATAGTAATAATGGTCTGAACGACTTGTGAGGTCGTAATGACTTGGAAGAGCTTTTGAACTTGTATGAACCTGTCGAGTGAAAATGTCTTCCCCCCACCCCCCCAGAGCCTTGCTCCATGCTTGTGATAATTATACTATTTTTTCACACTTAGCAATTAGTTTAATGCTGTTGCAATGTCAAGCACAAAAGGAATAGTTCAGAAGGTAGACTTTGTTAAAATTAGAGGTTATATGTAGGATTGCAAGTAACTGTCTAACTGTACACAACTGTTTCCACTGACTGTACATAACTGCTTCCACCGGAGGGCGCTATAGGCGGAGCTTTTAATGTTACCGCCAGGTAGAGTATAAAAGCTGATGCCGACTCCCCCTTCAGTCTCTTCCCCATCTACCTCTCACGAAGAGGAGACCTCATGTGCTGCTGTACTATGAACCAATGCAAATAATAAACCACGTCGATTAAGGGCTCATGGTAGAAACCATGCCTCATGAGTATATTATTGTCGCCCCATAGCCAATTCTGTCAACAGACTTCTACCTTCTAGTGGCACTTTGGGGAATTTCAAATGCTGTGGAACTGTTCCAAGTTCCAGGAGTCATAGGTGCGGCTGAGTGGTGCAGTGGGCAAGGCGCTCGGTATCAAGCCCAGCTCTCTGCGTTGCTACCGGCTTGGCCGGTCATTCATACTAACACAATTGGCAGTGTTAGGGGTGCGAAAGCCGGTGGGTGGGGATTGGACGTTGTGGACAGCGACTCCTACATGTCGGTTGGTGCGCCTGTACAGTAGAATCAGGAAGTATCGGGGGCAGCGTGAGCCTCCCACGCGTTACTCCTCGCCACTGAGAGATTGCGCTGTTCAGGTGAAAAGATGCGACAGCTGCCTCCTCGTGTACCGGAGGGGACGCGTGATGCAAGGCTTGGTCCTCACTGCAGCCGACCAGTGGGAGGCATAGTCTAGAAACGTTCGAGACAGGGGAGGGGAGAATTGAAGGGTGAATTGGCAAGGCGAAATTGGGATGAGAGAAAAATAGAAAAATAAGGAGAAAAGGTGGATAAAAAAAAAGTTCCAGGAGTCATCAAATATCCAACTCCCTTAAATGGGATGACAATATCTCCGCAATAAGGGTGTACTTTGGTGTGTACTTTTTGAGACAAAGCTGAACATCACCTCCCATCCTGGTTCAGTTCTACAGAGCGGTTATTGAAAGCATCCTCACCAGCATCCGTTACTGTCTGGTTCCCCTCAGTCTCCTCTTGCTCTAAGACCAAGCTGCACGAGTGATCCGTTCGGCTGAGAAGATCACTGGCTGCCATTTACCATCTATAGAGGAACTTTACATCCTGAGAGCCAAGAGCAGGGCTGATGAGATCATCTCTGTTCGCCCTGGTCACCACCTTTTTCACAAAACTCACCTCTGGCAGGCGATGGAAGATTATACGCACCAGAAACTCTCCTCTGGCAGGTGATGGAAGGTCATACGCACCAGAATGTCTCCTCTGGCAGGCGATGGAAGGCCAAACACACCACCACACCAGAACCTCTCGCCACCATGCCAGTTTCATCTCAATGGCCACCCGCCTACTGAACAAAGACTTTTGACTGTATATACAGTATGAACAATGCCCCATGAGGACACAAATGTGTTGGTGTACATGCAGGGCTTGACGTTAACTTTTTGGCTCACTAGCCACTGTGGCTAGTGGTTTTCCAAAGTCACTAGCCAATCAGCATTTTCACTAGCCAAAAATCCCCGCACAGCATGTCTTTCGGGTCCACAGGCTTCCAGTGGATATCGTGTCGGACCGGGGTCCTCAGTTCGCCTCCAGGTTCTGGAAGGCGTTTGCCGCCAGTCTCGGCGCCTCCGTCAGCCTTTCGTCTGGGTTCCATCCGCAGTCGAACGGGCAGACGGAGCGCGTTAACCAGGACCTGGAGGGGGTCTTGAGGTGTTACGTTGCCGGTTGCCCGGCAACGTGGAGTAGGAGGTTGGCCTGGGCTGAGTACGCGCATAATACCCTCCTCTCCTCCTCTACCGGTATGTCTCCCTTTCAGTGTCAATATGGTTTTCAACCTCCTCTGTTTCCCGAGCAGGAGCAGGAGGCGGAGGTGCCCTCGGCCCAGGCACATGTGGCTCGCTGCCGCAGGACGTGGAAGCGGGTCCGGGCGGCGCTGCAGAAGGTTTCGGTTAATACCCAGCGGCAGGCTAACCGCAAGCGTCGTCCGGCTCCGGTTTACCGTCCTGGGCTTTTGGCTTTCCACCCGGGATCTCCCTCTCCGGGTGGAATCCAGGAAGCTGGCTCCTCGCTTTATAGGGCCCTTTAAAGTGGTGCGTCGGGTGAATCCTGTGGCTTACAGGCCACTGTTGAAGCCATTCCTCTCATCGCCCTTGGCCCCGCCACTGCCTACGGTTCCTCCGCCTCGGTTTATTGGTGGTCAGCCCATTTACACGGTGCAGAGGATACTGGGTTGTAGGCGGAGGGGTAGGGGGTTTCAGTTCTTGGTGGATTGGGAGGGGTACGGGTAGGCCTGCCGCGATAAGCAATAAATCGATTAATTGCTGCGATAATTAAAATGAATGCAATGATTTTGACGGGCGCGATTAATTGCTATTTGCGCGTTTGTTTTAATGAGGCGGAACCAGTGCCGCTTGTCAGTCACTGTCCGTGTTGGGAGGCGGGCCGCTGACGTTACTAGAGTACAGCACGGGAGCTCCGTGGGGCAACGCCACAGCTTAACTACATTTCTCAATAGTGTTGCTCCTTTTAACCAAGTAGCATTATTTGTAGTGTAACGTTAGCTATTTTTAGACCCAAGTAGTTACTCGCTACTGCCCGGAGAAACTGGACTGCTAAATAAAGATGAAAGATAGAGCTTTGATTCTCATTCCATGCTAACAACATTAGCTAAATACCTAACAAACGAAATACAACGTATAGCATAGCTACAAGTACAACACAGAATAACGTTAATACAATTACATGCATCATTGTTTACAATGAACGGGTGGGGCTAGTCAAAGGACTGGACACGGGGACAAGTTAAACATGAATTAATTTATTATAACACTCCGGTAGTTTCGAGTCGTGCTGCAGTGCTTACGCACCACAGCTATTCTATTATATACTGCTTTGACGCTTCCTCCTCATCGTTGATTGCCTGTAGTAGCTGCATCTAACGTTAGTAGCTAACGTTAAAACTACCTAAAGTTAGTTGTTCACCAACAATCTCAACATTTGTTATTAGCTCAAAAACAACCGGACGAGACAAGTTGTCGGCTCATATGTTCTGCTTAGGATAATCACAACAATACTTCCGGTCCGGTCGGTGGGCTTCAAAATAAAAGTCTAAAACCGGAAAAGACGGAGCGGTGGGCTTCAAAATAAAAGTTTTGGGAAATAAATTTCTCAAAAAAAATTCTCTAACCGGTCGCAATAATATCGCTTATCGCGATATTTTCGGGGGCAATTAATCGCCCAGCAAAATGTGTTATCGTGGCAGGCCTAGGTACGGGATAGAAGAGCGTTCTTGGGTGCCTCAAAGACCATTTTAGATCCCAGCCTGATCGCTGATTTCCGGCGGCTGAATCCCGAGGCCCCCAGGTGAACGTCTGGTGCCGTTCGTTGGGGGAGGGTACTGTTACGTTCTGGTTACTGACTACGGTCGGGAACCACCCACCATTCTGTCATCTGTCACCTGGCTACTGTCACTTGTCTTTCCTGTCATTTAGTGCTGTCACTTAGGGGTTGGTTCCTGATTGGAACCAACGGGGGGTGTGTGTGGAATGTTGGTATTTGGTGTCTATTTAACCTTCCTTCCTTCTGCTTGTTATTTGTCAGGTCTTCACTATAGGCGTTCGGAGATAACGCGGCGGTTCCAGTTCTGGACCACCACTAAGCTCCTTTATCTTATTCCCTCTTCCTCTTGCCCCTCGGCATAGTATCCTAGTATTACTCTTGTGTTCTTTACTATTAAAGTCGAACCTGTTCAAGAGTATACCATCTCCGTCTCTGTGATTGCCTACCACAATTGGAACTCACCTACCTCCATCCTGACAGGGTTAAGTGTCTTGCTCAAGGACACTTGGACACACTGCCCGGGAATCGAACCGGGAACCTTCCGATCACAAGACAACCGCTATTAATATATTAAAAAGCTTATATTCAGTTAATAAATTCATAAAGTTTGTATGAATCACTTTAGAGACATGGACAAAGTATATCACAGCATTGGGATTGTATGGACTTATTCAATTGATTACGTTCACTGCAACTGAGCAAAAAGAAAGGAGAAGAAAATATGCCAAGCACTGCCCCAATATCTCTTGGCTGCTTCATAATCATAATCACTTCAGGCTACCCAAAGAATGGCCCTGTACTCTTACATAAACCGTGATATTATAGACTCAGTTTCTGTTCCATCACCCACGGTGCTTCTCCAGTCTAGTACATGAGAGACACAGTCTTCCAGTACCACTTCCTCGCCCCCTCGAGGCAACTTATTAATTAATGAGAGAGCTGCTAAGAGGGCCATACAGTACGCGCCTCTCCCTCCCCTCAGCGGACACCCTCGCAGGAAATCAATTTGTGTAATTTCGACTGCCAATAAATCTCTGCCCACACCAGAACGTTTTATTTCCCAGAGTCCTGGGTGTCAAACCTCTCACACGCCGCTCAGAGAGACGGAGCAGATGGAACTGTCGGGAGACCAGACAACACTTCCTGCGCGGCTCTCCCACGTCTCAGAGACGTCTCAGAAGTCTCTCCAAGATGGTCTTAAGATTGGGAGGGGGGGGGGGGGGGGTACGGGTGCATGTGCCCCCATGAAAGGCTCTTCTGCAGCCACATGCATTGATGGATCTGCTGTCATCTGTAACGTTGTGGCAGACAGATTAGAGTCTGCCATTAGAGGAGTTCAGGATTTAATACAGAAATGAGCTTTTTCTCAAGGGGAGGCTTATTTGTTGGAGGAGAATAAGGGAGGGGGGGTCTGTATATGTTGGAAAGAGAGACATTTATGCCGCTCAGAAACGGGGGGGGGGGGTGACTTTGCTTCCCTTTGACTGAGCTCCACTCTGGTTGTGAAATGCCTTGAGTGATGACTAAAGGCCTCTACATGCTACAGCAACTTCAAAGCAACTGCACCACAACATCGACAAAGCAACGGTGTTGCAGACAGTCTGCCTTTATGCTTCTGCAACATCGACGCGCAAAGTTAGTTTAACTAAAGTTAGTTTAGGTTCGTGTTAACGTTAGATAATGTACAAAATAAACGTATTTCCGGTGCTTTTAGACGTCGCTCTTTTATTTTGAAATCCCCCGACCGGAAGTGTTATAGTGTCTGTTGCTAGCAGCTTAACTTCTGTCGCCCGTTTCTGTGCTTTTCGAGCTAACGTTACCGTAACGTCATTAGTTTCCAATGGAGAGGAGAGAAAGACCTCGGCTGACATGCAGCTCAAACTACCTGTTGGAATAAATTAATTGATTGATGTTTAACTTGTCCCTGTGTGTGTCCAGTCATTTCGACTAGCAAACGTTGTATTTAACGTTACCTCAGGATACCATTGTATTTAGTTGGTTAGCTATGTAGCTAATGTGGATAGCATTTTGTATAGCATCAATGCTAGCTGGCTGGCTACAGCTTTATTTACTAAATTATGGAGGCTTTTTAATCGTCAAGGTAAGAGAGGATTTGTCATGATCAACTGAAGGCGTATGCTATGGAACAATATGTGCTTGGGTTTTCAGAAAAAGGCCAGCTATGACGCTAATTATTTAGCTAATATTGATAGCATAGCTTGCTGGCTACAACAATGGCGGATGGTATTCCTCGCTGCGGGACCAATATCATTCTATGACAGCCCCGCCCCCATTCGCTAACCAACCAATCACTGCTACGCAATATCAACGCAGCGGCTGTTTAGGTTAGATTTGGGGGACATGTACGCAACATCCTCGCAACACAGTCTACAAGACCCTCTGCAACAACCGCGTTGAAATCGCGCCGATGTTGTGTTGAAGTTGCTTTGAAGTTGCTGTAGCATGTAGAGGCCTTAAGCCGCTGCCTCAGGTTGACATTATGAAACATAGGACCGGGCAGATAGAACTACTCTGTTTCTAGTCTGTTGCTAAGGCAGTGGTTCCCAAACTGTGGTGCGTGCACCCCGTGTGGTGCGCGAGCGCCCTCTAGGTGGTGCGTGACATGAAAAGGCTAATGGATGGTAAAAAATAAAATAAAAATTTACAATAATTTCATTAATTATTTCATAAAAATCTTTAACATTTTAATTAAATAAAGAAATTCCCTATCCATAGTCGCTGTGGGAAGAGATAAAAAAAAAATCTGTGCACGGAGACCAGCAACAATTTTTTCTAACAGAAACCCATTGGGGGGTGCGGTGCGTTAGCTAGGTCGGGAGGTGATAGGGGGTGCACGGCCAAAAAAGTTTGGGAACCGCTGCTCTAAGGGAACCAAAACTAATTCTACACGCCAACTTTTTGGGAAATTAGCTTATTTGCCATCTACCCTGGAGTTAGACAAGCAGATACATACCCTTTTCTTCTCTGTGCATGCATTAGGCTTAGGGAACAGCCGCACCGTTAGCCTATCTTAGCGTCATTCACTGAAAGTAGGTGTGCCAGTGTAGCCTAGTTCCCAACAGTCACAAAATACACTCCAAATACAACTCCAAAACTTTCCTATAAACATGTTGTGACCTGTGTATTTACTATGTGGAGAAATCAAATCAAATAATTAGACATTTTAATTTTCTAAGCAGATATATAGCCTACTCGGATTTTTTTTTGCCAAACCACTGCTGCCTGAGCGCAGTGATTTCACCACCTCAAAAGCCCCGTTTTTAAAGAGTGTATTTCGTGACTGTTGGGAACTAGGCTACACTGGCACACATACTTCCAGTGGATGATGCTAAGCTAGGCTAACGGTGCGGCTGTTCCCTAAGCCTAATGCATGCACAGAGAAGAAAAGGGTATGTATCTCTGCTTGTCTAACTCCAGGGTAGATGGCAAATAAGCTAATTTCCCCAAAAGTTGGCGTGTTCCTTTAACAATGCAGTGAATTATTTCACCATGTGTTGGTTCACTGCACTCTGCTATTTGTTTAATGCATGTATCTCTTCTTGTGTATGGTTATGGTTGGAAGTGAGACTGAAGGCAGTGGTGTAAAAAGGTTGCGTCCTGTGATAACAGAACCGTACCTCCAAGGCTTATAAATCATGGAATGTCACATTAACTTACGCAGGTGGGTGTAATGCAAATTATGCAGCCCGAGGACTTCGTTCTGACAGCTTTGACGGGTGAGGACAGGAGAGAAGAAACAAGTGAGTTGTTGTCAAAAAAGCAAATCCAGTTTTCATAGACGCGCGTTTGTTGTATAGGTTGTGCATCTGATTAAGGAATAAACCATTTTTCTTGGGTTTATATGCGGCATACTTTTCCTCAAACCTTCCGACTGTGTTCTGAGTCACTTCATTACTTTCAGAGTTACCGTATAGAAAAAACATTCTAATAATATCTTTGGGAAATTGGATGCTGGTGAATAAGGAGCTGCATGTTGCCTAAGAACAATTTCATATGGCCTAAAATCTGTATTATGGCATATTTCGAATTTTGGACGGTAATGGTATACATCACGGTATATTTGTTTTGTTCATAATAATTGTTGAAGTTAGAGGTTCTATGTAGGATTGCAAGTAACTGTCTAACTGCACTTTCCCCCCCCCCCCCTTCTCTCTGAGTGCCCGTCTCCTGGCGCTGACTAAGGTGATGGATGCCCCGGGGCCTTGGCCAAGATTGTAGTGACTGCTCTACATGCACCTCCGAGGCCTTGGATCAGTTATTCACCGCCGTCTGTCCGTGGTCCTGTCAACTGATTAACAGTATTAACAGACTGTTAACAGATTAACAGTCAATGCGGTTTCATTGCTGGGTTAAGTACTTCCATTTCTATTCACATAATACGCCTACTTCATATATCTACTCCATTCACATATATGCCTACCACTTGTATCTATTGCTATGTCCGCCTACTACAATCTCATGAGCTGTTGTCGTATATTTCTAAATGAAAACATGAACATAAGCAACTATAAATGTACCAAATGATAAAACAGAGAAGTTGATTTGAAAGACAGGGTGATTTGAACACCATGTGAAGTTATTTCTGAAGACCCTAGGCTAAAGAGGTTGAGAGACAATGGCCCCTCACCCGGCCAGCTGGCAGGAAGCGAGGTTGTTTAAAGTAAGTGGTATGAGACAAGTAAGGACTTTCAAGTTACAACACGGCAACTGCTGACTAACCCAGAGGTCAGAAAGGTGACACAGGCTATTTGGAAAATCGCCCCTTACACAGTAGAATGCCACTCTAATAGGTAGACTAGACGGTTTTTAGACCTTAAGGATATAAAGAAAACTATTGGCTTTGTCAGAGAGATTAGTTAGATGGCTTTAGAAAACATTGCAACACATATGTAAAGAAAGGACCATTATGAAAAAAGTGAGCTGTCATACCAAATCACCTTAGATAAATAGGTTTGGCAGGCATGAAAAGTTGACCATAAGTGAGCCAAATACAAAGACATTGTTTGTAAATTAATGTTAATACTGAACAAAATAATAAGTGATCAAAATAGAGCTAAAACCTAGATTACAGCGTACTTTAGAATAGGAAAAACAAACAGTAAGATAAATAGTTCAATCAAAAATAAAGTAAAAAGTGGACCCAACTGAAGACAAGACAGTGAGTCACTGGCTAGACAATAAAGAATTATCTTAGTATTCTAAAATGCAATTACAGAATGATAAAGAGTTTGTAGATGGAAATAGCTCATGTTGTATTATCTAGGGATCAAGAGCCAGTCTGTCTCCCCATAGACTATGAAAACGGTTGTGTCAGCAGAAGAAATTGTGTAACATGTGGACACAGGACACCAACAGACAGGTTTCTGCTGGAATGTGGACCAAAATAAGAAAAGCGTATGGACGTGAACAGGCAGGCAGGGTCTCCCCCCTCCCTCTCGCTCTCTGTCTCCCCCCCCTCTCTCTCTCGCTCTCTCTCCTCTGATAAAAAGGGGCGGATGGCGACGGACAGAGACACACACACCCGGTGACACTCAGAGGAGACGGAGAAGGATCCCTGCAGAGCCAAGCCGTGACACAGAGGGACTGAGACCCGATGACAGACGAAATCGCTTCGCATCAGGAGAAGCGCTGACACACCAGAAAGGACCTGAAGACCCAGAGACATGGGGACAGACGATGACAGAGATCGAATCGCAACTGGAGCGCTGAAAACCTCCACCGACAGAGGGAGACTCGCGACTCGACTCGCCACTCAGGCTACTGAAGAGCCGATGACTCAGAGAGCCATTGAGACCAGATGACCGAGCCGAGGTTCATAGCGGACTCCGCCGATACGAAATCAAGCACTCCCTGCCTGATCGACGAGGAGACCAGGTTGTCTTGACAACCAGACCAGCGAACCACAAGAGAGGACTCGGTGTTGGCCATGGACAACCTAAGACAGCGAACAGCACCGAGAAACGACAACAGCCAAATGAAAGAGACGATGTACTGTTTTAATTCCTAAAGCTGTTTTATTAATAAACACCGCCGCCCGTTGATTTTGACCATATCGTCAGTCTCCTCTTACTTGAAACCGAACATCTGAAAATACCTAAAACCATGCAGAGGAAAGGGTGAAATAGAACACTATACGATCAATGAACTTAGATAGAGATACATGAATGAAGAAAAGACACTTCAAATGGTCCGTGACCCGTCCTGCATTCGACCAGAACCAGTTGAACCACAGAGAGGTTCTCTCCCCATCATCGAAGCCCTATGCGACTGAATGATCGTCCACTTCAGCCAAGGCCAGCGGGACTAGGTAAGTAGTGATGATGGTGTTTAAAATTAGTAATGGTCGAAGCAGTCTCGCATTTTGGGGTTGCTATTGCATTAGGTAGAAATGAGTTGTAAATGGACCAGGATAATGTTGGTGTTGGAGGGGTACCGGGGTCTAGGTTTCACAACCTGGCTCTGGTCTCAGCCACACACCGGCGCTGCACTTATGTTCAGTTAGGATGCCTATAATTAGTACAAGGCCAAGTGAGGAGAGGAAATAGATGTCTGTGTTTAGTTATATCAGCTTAGGGGATAGGCTAGGGATTAGGAAAAATATTTGAGGGGACCGGCGTAGGAGCAGTAGAACGGAGATTAGTCACAGATAGCGGGAAGTGGGACTGTGCGTGACGGAGTGGTTCATTAGAGGGTAAGGTAAAGTGTAGTAAAGAGAAAAAACCGTGGTAGTACAGGGCAGCCTGGTTCCACGAAGAGATAAACCGTGGTAGTACAGGGCAGCCTGGTTCCACGAAGAGATAAACCGTGGTAGTACAGGGCAGCCTGGTTCCACGAAGAGATAAACCGTGGTGAAGTACGGGGTAGCCTGGTTCCACGAAGAGAAAAGAGAGACAGAGAACAGGGAGATGAGGAGAGGTTAAGGGTTCGGGCTAGAATGCTGTAGAAACCACACTTAGAATCGGTGCGACGGAGTAATAGACTTTGGAAGACGTTCCATAAGCGAATTACCACTTCTAATCCGACGTCATTTAGGCTCAGATTGGCTAAGGTCGATATCTGAAGAACATCAAGCCGCGTGGATGAATGCAGGGGGCTCTACGGGTGGCGGGGAGTACCGGTCGGACACACGATTTGGCCAAATAAACTCCGATACAAGCCAACATAGGGCGCTGCTGAAACTTTCACGGGCTACAATACATGAATGGAGTGGGTTTCTCAGGGGTATAGCAAGTCGGACTCAGTAGATATATGAAGCACTTTGGAATGATTGTGTACAAATGAATAGTATGCTTATGAATGAGACATTGTTTTGCTAAGTAGATGTGTTTGAATGGATGGATGTTAGGAGCTCTGAGTAAATGTCAAGGTATTTTTTGTATTATTATGAACCAGCTGGTGGCCAAGGCTGCAACGGAGAAACCACACCCCTGTCCTGCCAGCATTAGCTGAGCGCGACGGGACTAGCGTGTGGACGCTGTGTTGCGTTTTCAAGTGAATTGAATGAATGACATGTGAGATGGAACCTAGGAGATGTGTAATGTGCGTTGAAATTTTTCAAATCGGGGCTGTAGAAGTTTAAAAGTAATGTAGTAAAGATCAAAGAAAACGGGGATTTTAGAGCTGGTGACGTCATAGGGAGCGTCGGAGCTTGGGGTGCGTTAGATTTGAAATACGGGGCTAGATCGGGAGCGTTAGATTTAAAATACGGAGCCGGCCGGGGCCAAGCGGGCGAGCATGCTAGAATAAGGATAATAATATAGGTTCTGTAAACGGGGGCTTAATAGGATTAAAGTTATGTTACGGGGTGTAGCTGGGGTTGTGTAAACGTCGCGATGTGTTGTGCCGCTCGGATCAGCAGGAGACTGGGCCGTTTAGGAGAAGTGATGTTGGATGCTAAGCTAAGCTGGTGCTAGCGGCACTGAGCTAACGAAGCTAAGATGCTAAGCTACCTGTGCTAACAATATAGCATGATTGAACTCTCGGGGAATCTCGCGTGTTGCTACTCTTTGCTAGTGCGGGATCTTAGAGAGGCGATGGACAGGTACTTCCGGTGTAGAGGGTTCTGGGAATTGTAGTTTTGTGGTTGAGGTGGAACGTCGAGTTGACGTCTTGGGGTGGTTTACGTGATGACGCACTTGCGGGGGAGGCGTGGGCGCCTCCTACAGGAAGTGGTGAGTGCTGTAGTGCGTTGGTGGTGATGAGCGTACGTTCCAGTGGAGGGCGCTGTTGCCTCTTTTATAGTTTCACCTATACAGGTAAAACGAGGTGCAGTAGGCAGTAGAGAAGGGTTTGTGATTATTATAGGTTTTGAGTGAGCGACCATTTGTGGGGATTTGTAAATTCTTTATATTAGGTTTTGTCAGTTATTGATGGTGGGGGTGTTTACTGGTTTGATTATAGGTCTGTATTTGTTATGGGCCAGGTGTAATGGCGCTGGTGGGATTTGGCGTGAACAACCCCCCCCCCCCCCCCTTTTTCCTCTGTCTCTTCCTCCCTCGTTCACGCTCTCTCCCTCCCTTCCTCCCTCCTTCCCTCCCTCCCTCCCTCCCTCCCTCCCTCCTTCCCTCCCTCCCTCCCTCCCTCCCTCCCTCCCTCCCTCTCTCCTCCCCCCGCCCCCCTCCGCTCCATCCCTGTCTCCCGGCTTAACTTTGTGAGATGACAGGTGCACGGAGGGAGTTTTGTTTAGGATAGATTGCCTGATTGATTGATTGATTGAAAATTTTTATTAACGGATTGTTTAATGGGTACAATACGGTACAGCTCAATACACACAATTGTTAAGGGGATGCAGACCGGAGAAAGACTTTCGTCTTGTTTACATCAGGGTCCCCCATTTTCAATTCATCATGGGCTTGGAGTGTTGGTTATATTAATATAGTGTTACTTGCTAAAATAGGATTACATAAGGATAGATGGAATATTCATGGTCATTTTTTTGGTCTGATTAAAGTTAAGGTTGATTTAGACGGTTTTGGTAATAGTTAATGTTGCATTGTGTGCCCCCCCCCCCCCTTTCCTCCCCTTAGTCCCTGGATCCCTGTATCCCTCCCTCCTTTTTTCTTTTCCCTTCCCTGTCTCTCCTTGTATTTCGCCATCCCTAGATTGCGGCGTGTGTTGTGGGCATTTGGTTGTAGGTTTATTTGTACTGCGTTGGTATTATGTATGTGAAGGAGTACCGGATAGGCGCTGGCCTGTCTAGGTGCAGGTGGTGGTAGGATGATTTGTGATATTCTTGGTGTGGTAAAAGCTTGGGGTGTTTCCGTTCAGGTTCGAAACTGAAGGGAGGACGCTTTGGGCTGTGAGTTGACGGTTCTTTGTGTATTCAGAGAACTGGGTGAATATTGCGGTGGCATGGTGCGGGTGTCCATGAAATTATTAACGTGGCCAGCTGTACTATGTGTCGGTCAGGGTTTTAGTGATCTAAGTTGCTAAAAGTTTATTGTTTTCCCTGATTAGGTGGTTGGTAGCAGTAGCAACACTAATTAATTTTTATTAAGTGTTGTGGGGGGTAATGGTTGTGTGTAAGGATGAATGAAATGGATGTAGTATGAGAAGTGAAGCGAAAGCGAATAATACATTTAGTCGATACGCTAATCGGGCATTTAAAAGTAAGAAATAAGGTTAGGATGAACAGATTCATCAAGCAAAGAGAGATTAGAATCAGATGAAGGACCAGGTTTACAAAGGATTATTAGACAATGGATAGGAAGGGGATTAATGATTATATTTCCCAGGAAAACAGGTGGAGAGAGCACACAGGGGATTGGAAAACCTCCAGTGTTCCTGTTGAAGGAACGGACAAAAAACAAGATAAGCTGTATCGTTATTTTTTCAAGCAAATCACACTGTGTCTCTTTAAATATATTAGTATAGTGTTGCCCGACATTTCCAATGCATAACGAAGAGTGGAAATAATAAGGGAAATGCCACTGTATTAAGTTTGGATATTTCTGCTTTCTTTCTATACAGGTGCTCGGCCGGACAGGTGCTCTAACGACTTCCATAACCATCTAGGTTAAACGGCTTTAATGCGCCTTGGTATAAGTATGAATGATAAGCCAGTTATCAATCCTTGTCTGCACAGTAAAAATTTGACAGTGTGAGTGTTTTAACTCAAGTAAGTAGAAGTAGTGGAAGACAGAGAAACTTGTTTTTTCAAACGGTGATTACAAGAGTGTGTTGAAAGTGGAATGAATGACAGTAACATAGGAAGTTCACCTTAGAGGAAAATTGATAGGAACAACTGAAGCGTTAAATGCAGTAACAATAGAATAACAACAACAACGGTATGGAGGAGGGCCTTAGTGATCGGGCCATTGGGGGGAGTAGGCCGAGAGCCTCTGCAGACATTTCCCAGATAGACTTTACCAGTGATAATGATCTGATTGATTTGAATATGGACTTCTCTCATGTGACCAGTACGACAGAAGGACTTGGAATGATGACTTTGATTCCAACACAGGGGAGTGAACCAGTGACAACGGTGTTACTCCAACCAGAACCGATTCAAGCTGGAGTGTCCATTGCAGGCGACTGCGGTTTAACCAAGGGGCAGAAAAAGAGACTGAGGTTACAGCCGTCCCACGAAGTCCACTCTGGCCGGATGGCTGGAACTGAGACCGACAGCAGGTATGGAATACACGAACAGTTTCTACAGCCCACCCGTTTCCCACATCCACTCTGCCCTCAGCACCAAAGCCAAGATGAGAGGCGGAGCCCAACGATGGGACGTCAAACCGCCCGTGCTGAGATGGGGGAAGAGGCAGCATACTATAGACAACAGAGAGCGTTTGTGACGGCGTTCGAACAACACGAGGCAGTTCATCGAGATCTGATGAAGACACAGCTGGAGATCGGTCAAGCCGCACACGAGACTCAGAGATTGGAACGGGAACTGGCGAGAAAGACTGTGCTACTAGAAGCGACAGCTGTTGAGATCATGCTTCGGGCGTCTGACCTAGGCCGCTGTGATCAAAGAATGCCCTGTGCTCTGTTGCCCGGACAGGGAACTGGGCCGCAACAGGGTGAACAGAACCGCAGGAGGGGTGAGTTTCCAGGCCCCTCCCAACAAGAGAAGGCCCGAGGAGAGGCAGCGGAAAAGGACAGGTATGCCCCTCTCTCCTCCAGGCAACAGGACATGCGACCAGAGGACAGGAGAGGGGTGGACCTGGCGAGGACTGTGGGGGGCCAGCCGAGAGACTGTGGGAGTCGTGGTAAACTGGGTGAACTGGAACCCCTGGGATGGCCGGCGTCGGCTGTGTGCTGGGGTTGTGGGGAGGTTGGCCATTTCGCTCGGTCATGTGACAAAGGGTGGAGGCCTCAGCGAACGTCCAGAAAGAAGCAAGAGTCCAAACAGGGTTGCTGGGAATGTGGAGAGTTGGGACATTGTCAGAGGGGGTGTCTGCATAGGTCATAGGTTAATTAAGAACGAGGCAGGAATGCACAAGCGGAGCTAATAGTGCTCGGGAAAATAGAGTTATTAATAAGTTAAAATGGGAAGAAGGACTGATTGGAACAAAAAATAGAATAAAAAATATATAGGAGCGTTGATACATTAGATTATGAGTGGAAGCGACTAAGATGGATGTGCAACTAACAGGGAGAGGTGAAATGACTGACAGATGCATGAGCCAATCGTACTAACAGTTAATTAATAGACAAATCATGGGTTTTCCTTTTTGCTACAGTGTGTCTGATCAACTCTTGCTGTGGCAGTGAGGAAAACGTAAGGGAGAATGGTATGGTGGACGATTTTTGGTATCTCCCACCTGTGCAGCCTGGCCCGGCTGCACAGATTGGAGAGAGAGAGAAAAATGGTCACCGCAATGGCTCTTGTGGTCATGTGAACTCTGAACCAGACGGTGTCAGAGAAGGGTTTTTAGACAGGAACAATGGAACATATAATATTAGACAGAGTTAGAAACAAAGGACTATTTATAGTAGTGATTACAATACTTGATCAAAGGGTGGTCAAGGTTGAATTAAGGAATTAAAAAAAAAAAAAAAAAAAAAAAAAAAAAAATATTATTATTTCATTACTTATTTTATTTCTTTTTGGATTTCTAATTTTGCTGTCTTAGTTTTGCGGGGGTATTTATGCCTCTGGATGATAGTTTAATTCTGTTGGATGGGTGTGTAGCATGTAGGCACTCACAGTTTTTTTGTTTATTTTTAATTTTCTTTGTTTTTGGTTGACTATATATTTTTTTTTAGGAACTGGCTGGCTGGGAGGGTTCTCTCGCCGGTCAGGGATAGCAGGTGGTGGTGACACAGCGAGACTGGTAGGAGGTCTGATATAATGAGCTGGAAACTGAGAATGGACGGGGGCTGGTTCATGGTTTGTTTTCCGCTCATTAAGGCTCCAGATGTAGAATCTGGAGGGTTGTGTCGCTTTTTGGGTTATGGTAAGTGTTGGGGGAACATATTTCTCTGTCTATAAGAAAGCTCTGTAGGTTGTTGGTCGCAATTTGGCCAGTTAGTGTTCATGTAGGGTGCAGACATGTGAATTTGATGATTGACTTATGGAGGACTCTGCACCGGCTTGTTGAAAGCTGGCGGAGTGTGTGTGATGTGTGTTTAAAGGGACTGTGGTTTGTTGACCATGCACATAGGTTCTGTTGGTGATTGGCCTCGTCTAGAGCTGACTGTCCGGACCGAGGAGCTGTCGGGAAACGAGGTATTTGGAAGTGAAATAATGGTTATTCCACTGTCAAGGGTGGAGGTAGTTGTGTTGATCTTGAGATATTGAATCTAGTAAAACAGTACAGCACAAAAAGAAATGAGACCAAGATGATTTGATTGAATGCTAACGTAAGAAGCTGTGAAATACATAGATAATGAATTGGAGAAAAATTTATTGTCAAAATGCAGAACAGTAGAGAATGTATCTGCGAAAATAACTGTTTCCAATCTATTGTGTGTTTTGTAAATAATAATCCAAAATGCAAAAAGGACAGAGGGAAAATCGATTCCTTCTGTGGAAAATCGGAGCAGTACCAGAGACCTGCATACAACGAAGAAGGGGCGGTGATTAGCACAAGATACAACAAGAAGAAAACGGTCAAAAACGAGTTAGCAGTAAAGGCCTTAGGAGGTTTAAACAGGGATAACTGACAGGGATGAAAGCAAAGGATAATTGAGGCCTCAGTGGTCTTTTTAAGGAGTACAAATGATTTATGTTGCTTGTTTGAATTTCCCTCAAATGTTTAGAGAGTTAATCTTTTAGTGGTGTGATGTATTAATCTTTTCTTGCAGAGTCCATTACACAAAATAGACATTTAAGCTAAGTACATGGATAAATATAGTCTTAAACGAAAAGAAGCTGAGAATGGTACGATCATCTCTTTGCATAGAGAGACGGACCTAGACTGGATGTCATAATAATAACTGATAATGTGTATAAACTGTGAAAGGAGGAAAAGGTAGGTGAAATGATGATTTTGTAACTGTACAGATGGAAAGGGTTTTGTAGTTCGATTTGGGTAAATTTTGAATTTTTTTGAAAATTTTAGAAAATATTAGCAAAAATTATGAGAATGATTTTAAACATGTTTAATTTAGAATATTAATGTTGTATAGGAGGTTATTAAACCCCCTAAGGGTGGATTGTCGTATATTTCTAAATGAAAACATGAACATAAGCAACTATAAATGTACCAAATGATAAAACAGAGAAGTTGATTTGAAAGACAGGGTGATTTGAACACCATGTGAAGTTATTTCTGAAGACCCTAGGCTAAAGAGGTTGAGAGACAATGGCCCCTCACCCGGCCAGCTGGCAGGAAGCGAGGTTGTTTAAAGTAAGTGGTATGAGACAAGTAAGGACTTTCAAGTTACAACACGGCAACTGCTGACTAACCCAGAGGTCAGAAAGGTGACACAGGCTATTTGGAAAATCGCCCCTTACACAGTAGAATGCCACTCTAATAGGTAGACTAGACGGTTTTTAGACCTTAAGGATATAAAGAAAACTATTGGCTTTGTCAGAGAGATTAGTTAGATGGCTTTAGAAAACATTGCAACACATATGTAAAGAAAGGACCATTATGAAAAAAGTGAGCTGTCATACCAAATCACCTTAGATAAATAGGTTTGGCAGGCATGAAAAGTTGACCATAAGTGAGCCAAATACAAAGACATTGTTTGTAAATTAATGTTAATACTGAACAAAATAATAAGTGATCAAAATAGAGCTAAAACCTAGATTACAGCGTACTTTAGAATAGGAAAAACAAACAGTAAGATAAATAGTTCAATCAAAAATAAAGTAAAAAGTGGACCCAACTGAAGACAAGACAGTGAGTCACTGGCTAGACAATAAAGAATTATCTTAGTATTCTAAAATGCAATTACAGAATGATAAATAGTTTGTAGATGGAAATAGCTCATGTTGTATTATCTAGGGATCAAGAGCCAGTCTGTCTCCCCATAGACTATGAAAACGGTTGTGTCAGCAGAAGAAATTGTGTAACATGTGGACACAGGACACCAACAGACAGGTTTCTGCTGGAATGTGGACCAAAATAAGAAAAGCGTATGGACGTGAACAGGCAGGCAGGGTCTCCCCCCTCCCTCTCGCTCTCTGTCTCCCCCCCCTCTCTCTCTCGCTCTCTCTCCTCTGATAAAAAGGGGCGGATGGCGACGGACAGAGACACACACACCCGGTGACACTCAGAGGAGACGGAGAAGGATCCCTGCAGAGCCAAGCCGTGACACAGAGGGACTGAGACCCGATGACAGACGAAATCGCTTCGCATCAGGAGAAGCGCTGACACACCAGAAAGGACCTGAAGACCCAGAGACATGGGGACAGACGATGACAGAGATCGAATCGCAACTGGAGCGCTGAAAACCTCCACCGACAGAGGGAGACTCGCGACTCGACTCGCCACTCAGGCTACTGAAGAGCCGATGACTCAGAGAGCCATTGAGACCAGATGACCGAGCCGAGGTTCATAGCGGACTCCGCCGATACGAAATCAAGCACTCCCTGCCTGATCGACGAGGAGACCAGGTTGTCTTGACAACCAGACCAGCGAACCACAAGAGAGGACTCGGTGTTGGCCATGGACAACCTAAGACAGCGAACAGCACCGAGAAACGACAACAGCCAAATGAAAGAGACGATGTACTGTTTTAATTCCTAAAGCTGTTTTATTAATAAACACCGCCGCCCGTTGATTTTGACCATATCGTCAGTCTCCTCTTACTTGAAACCGAACATCTGAAAATACCTAAAACCATGCAGAGGAAAGGGTGAAATAGAACACTATACGATCAATGAACTTAGATAGAGATACATGAATGAAGAAAAGACACTTCACTGTCTAACGCCTCTCCCGTCTCCCTGTCTCCCTATGACTTGCTGTCCTGGAGTGTTGACCGGAGTGTTGGACGTCCCGTGACGAAGGCCGGGAGGTTGCGACCCCCTCTGCGTGCCCCCCTGTCTCCGGAGGTCTCGTAGTGGTGACCGGAGTGCCGGATGTCCCGCGATGATGTCGGGGAGTTCGTGACCCTCTCTGCGCCGCCCCCTATCTCCCTGTCTCCGGCTGTCCCTGAGCAACGACCGGAGTGTTAAATGTCCCTTGACTAAGACGGGGAGGACGTGACCCTCTTTGCGCCGCCCCTGTGCCTCAAATAGATTGCTATCAGCTCTATCTTTAATCTTTCAAAATGTTCAGTTGCTATCGCTATTAGCTCTATCTTTAATTTTTCAAAATGTACAGTTGCTATTGCATGCACTCATCTGTGTTCCACTACACACATGAGTGCATGCTTACCAACTGTCCGTCTGCAACACTACTATCACCAACATCTAAGAAGGGAGATCCCCCCTTGAATGGCCCTTCTAAGGTTTCTCTCCTCCACACTGCCTGTGGAGCTTTTTTCCCTATTGTTAGGTTTTTGTGAGTTTTTCCTTACCTTCGCGTGGGGTATGTCTGGGAGTGCTTGCATTCTTTCATTTATTTGCATCCATCTAAAAATGTTTGCACCTTATGGTGTTCTTGTTCTGTTCTTGACTTATTGTTATGTTTTCTTCTTGACTTGTTTAAAGAAGATCTGTACGGCCCATGGGGACATTAACGTGTGTTGTCGGGCCCTATAAATAAATTTGATTTGATTTGATTTGATTTGCATATATAACTGTTTCCACTAGAGGGCGCTCTAGGTGGAGCCACTCATGATACCACCAGGTGGCGAGTATATAAAGAGATGTCTCCTCCCCCTCTATCTCTTCCACCTGCCTCTCAGTGAGAGGAGAACTCTAGAACTGCTGTTTAACATGTGAATGAATAAACCACGCCAAAGGCTAAAGATAGAAACCATGCCTCTTGACCACATTATTGTCGCCCCATAGCCAGATTCTGTCAACAGGTTATGGGCCCAGATCACGCCGGGGCGAAATAATAAGGGTAGCAAGCTTAGCTAAAGTATAGGCTAGGTTAGCACTGGGAGCACCGCGTGGCTAGACGCTAGGCCAACAAGAGCTAAAGCTACGCCTACCATCAACCAAGAGGATGGCGACCAAGGGAAGGAGCAAATGGCCCTCATTCAATGTTATGCTGCATGCACTGTGCGGGACTGAAGACGACGATCTTGACAGCCCCCACGGGACCACTGGCGGCGGAAGAACAAGGACGACCAGCGTAACGCAGACGTGTACTGTGAGTTAGCGCCACTGCTCGACGACACAAGCTTGGGGCTGATATTCCGCGACACTAAAGACAAAGGCAGAGCAAGCCTGGGGGTGTTGAGAGAGCATTACATCGGGCAAGGAAGACCCCGAGTCGTGGCCCTCTACATAACAGTAACTGGACTGAGGAAGGGGCACACCGAGACGGTGACCGAATACGTCATCAGAGCTGAGCAGGCCATGACGGCATTGAAGAGTGCAGGAGAAGCACCAAGCGATGGGCTAATGATGGCGATGGTGATGAGAGGACTACCGGAGCTGTACAAACCGTTCACACTCCTGGTAACACACGGTTCAGCGGACATGACGCTGGGAAAGTTCAAGGCCAAGTTAAGAAACTTCGAGGCCTCAGAAGATACCCACCCAGCCGCCGCGGAGGCGGGAGAGAGGGTGCTGAAGGCCAGAGAGACGCCAAGGGAGAGGACCAGGACCACGGCGGAGCTGGCGTGTTGGCGATCCGGAGAGAAAGGCCATCGGAGAGGTGACTGCACAAAGACTGTCTGGTGTAGCTTCTGCAAATCCACGGGGGACACAGACAGAGCGTGCATGAAGAAACACGACCAGAGCATGTGATACGCGCATGGACAAGATGACGGCCATGGACGAGACGGCGGCCATGGACGAGACGGCGGCTACGGACAAGATGGCGGCTGTGGACAAGATGGCGGCAGCTGACACGATGGCGGCGACGTTCGTCGTGAGACGAGTCGAGACGACGCCCGGAGAATAACGGGACAAGAAGACTTCGCTTTCGGGGCGCGGACAGCGTGTATCGCCAGGCCGGCGCAGCTGCAACGGGCCCAGAGGAAGGTTCTGATCGTGGACACAGGTGCGTCGTCCCATGTCATCAACGTCAGGAGTTGGTTCAAGAACTTTGACAACACTTTCCACCCGGAGAGACACAGCATGGAGCTGGCAGACGGGAAGCGCACCTACGGGTTGGCGCAAGAGAGAGGAGACGCACAGGTATGCCTCACGGACAGTGGGGGGCGCCGGCGTACAGTGACGTTAAAGAACGCTCTCTACGTACCATCGTTCCCACAAGGACTATTCTCTGTAATAGCTGCTACTGCAAGCGGTGCCAAGGTATTCTTCGATAAAGGTAAACATTTTATTGTAGAGCCTGACGGTACACGGTTTAACATAAAGATGTACCAGAGAATGTATTATCTGCAAACAGAGTGTAATGACAACGACAAGTGTAATTGTAACTGAGGGGTACAATTCCCTGACTGTATTACTAGATATGATACTTACTACCACTACCTTTGTACTTAATATTCGGCCACCCAGTACACGGCATAAATATATTATGATGAACACTGTCACGTAGATGAAACGGATCCAACACAAATGTACGAATTAGAAATAGGTCTTTATTTCTACACAGCGATGGTGTGTAGAACAAGCACTTAATCAAATCAATCACATTTATGAATGGAAATTAGTATGCACTTTTATGGCAAGAGTATTCGTCGGTATATCAATAGAGAATGTCCAATCTCTGAAGGCGCAGGTGGTACATATACGACCTGGAATAGTTTAAGGAATAACAGCAATGATACTTTAATGATTATATACTGGACACACTAGGGGGGGTTAATCCGGTCGCTTGTAAGCCGACAGGAGTAGGAAGGGGGGGGGGTAGAATCAGGCTGCCTCGTCCGGCCAAGGGTATCCCAGGTGAACCCACTGTAGTGCCGTTCAATGTGCCGGCGATCCTTGGACCACAGATGAAAGCAGGTGGACTCTTTGTGGGCCGGCTCTCTCCGGTCCACGGGGGAGAGACGTGAAGCGACCTCGTCTTGCAGAGCGTCTCCTCACCTTGCGTCCTCTCCAGGGGGGGGGGGTTCCAACACACGGCAGTGTCGGGGGTCTTTATCCATGGAATAGTCAAAGTATACAAAGCATAATCCGTGCCTGGGAAGGCGGGCTGTCGTCGGTAGAATAATCCGGTATACAGGTCCACTCGCTCGTCGGCTCTGGGGCTCCTCGGGTGCAGCTTCACGTGGGGTCAACCACCCTGGGTAAGCAGCCAGTTCTCTGCCCGAAACGATGGGGTACTGACTACGGTAGTATTCTCACCGCACGAAGCACTATATATTAACAGACTATTATTAGCTTAATAGACTACGTCCAACTCGACGATATAGTGCCAAATATGACTATTCAAATATTAATATACACAATGTCTCAATACCGATGGTAGGCGAACTTGGCCTTACTCCCACACGTGGCGTCGCGGGGAGGCTTTACGTCTGTGACTCTATTGGAGGGTAAGAAACTGGACTGAAAAGGAAGTCCTACTTTAGTAGCGCAGTATATATACGCACTATGAACAAATAGTCCCATTAGTGGTGCGGTAGCCAGATTCCTACGCGGAACTAGGACTTGTTCGTACATGTGGAGCGGTACGTTTGAACTGGGTCTGAGGGGTATGGCAGCCTGGCACCAAGGTCTCGACCAATAGTAGAATGGAGACTATTATGGGATGTTCAGTAGGCTAGAATGGATATTCAATGCATATTGTACAAGGAATATACAAGGGATATCAGGGAATATTAGAGAATATACAAATACAATTAAATATATATATATAAATAAATATATATATTCGGTTTAATCTGGCCCTTCACAACAGCCACCCCCTGATTGGTCCCAGACCTAATCAGTTAAACAGAGACAGATTAATCGCGTTGTCTATTTACACATAAGGGTTTGCTGTAGGGGTCAGTCAACTTCACAAAGTCATAGGGTTGTAGGGTCATGGTCATCATCGATTGTGTCTGGGAGTCGAGGCAGTTCTATGAGCCTCGCCACGGGACGGGTGTAAGTGCGACCCTGGACGAGCACTTCAGCTGCTCGGACCTTGCCGTCGGCACCGGTGATCACTTTGCTTACGCGGCCGGCCGGCCACATAGCTCTGGGCAGTGATTGATCAATAATCATGACGACTGTTCCTTCTGTCAAATTGTCTCTCTCCTTTACCCACTTCTGGCGGGTCTGTAGAGACGGTAGGTAGTGTTTAATGTCATTTGGTAGATTGGGGGCTCTGCGTAGGCGACCACCCACTCTGATGAGGGTATGAGCGTCGCTCTCGGGGGCCAGATGAATTAATCTGCTGTCGGATGGGACGGGCTTTCCTCCCTGTAGACAGGCCAATTCATCGGGGAACGAGTCTCTCTGGGCTCGCTGCAGTAGAAGCAATTCTGCTTCCTCGTAGTTAGCTGCTGACATATCAGCGGGGGACTTGCACTCCGGGTGGTACCGCAGGAATGTTCTTTGTTGTGCACTCTCTATGGACGTGCAATCGTCTATGTTGGGGTCGGTGGAGGCTACGGTGCTCAATCCACAGAACACAGACTTCTTATTTTCCACCTCCTCTGGACTTGCTTCCCTCGGGATAGGCATGGGCCACTGTCCTTCCGGGAGTCTTAGGAATGCGGGGCCGTCACTGTAGACATTGCGACGGGTGAGGTCATCCAGGGGCATCCCCCGGGTGATGACGTCAGCTGGGTTCTGTTTTGTATCAACGTAGCGCCACTCTGTTTCTCCGGTTAACTCTTCGGTTAAGTCTTGAATCTCGGTGACTCTGACTCCCACGAAGACTTTGTACTTGCATGAGTCCGATTTGATCCAGGCGAGTACCGTCGTGGAATCTGACCACAGGATTGTTCTAGACACCGGTATGGTGAGCTCACGTTGGATGAGCGTGGCTAGGTGCGCTCCGGCTAGGGCTGCGCAGAGCTCTAGACGTGGGATAGATTGTTGCTTGCGTGGGGCTATTCTCGAGCGGGCGAGGACAAATGCTGTGTAGATCTCTCCCCCCTTCTCTTGGGCCCGTAAGTAGGCTACTGATCCGTATGCGACCTCTGAGGCGTCACTGAAGACGTGTAAGTCCATTTTACATGTCTCTGGCCTCACCGTGGGTGGGAAGTAGCTTCGGCGCATATTAACGCCTGGGAGTGAGTGGAGCTCCATCTCCCACTCTCTCCAGGTGGATGCAAGGTGTGCGGGAATGGGGTCGTCCCAGCCCTGGTCCTTGTCCCACAATGCTCGTACAATCATTTTTGCCCTGGTGGTGTACGGTAGAATACATCCTAGCGGGTCATATTGTCGGGCGAGTGTTGTGTACACACTCCGTCTGGTGGTCGGCGCCGCCGCCGGCCTTCCCTGCTCCGTAGTCAGGGGCTTGTGTCTGTAGTGAAGCGAATCTGTTTTGAATCGCCACACCAATCCCAGGGTCATCTCCTGGGCTTCTCCCGGGATTGTAGCCATCCAGGTCTCGCTGCTGGCTGCCTTGTCCTCGGAGGAGAGGCTGCGCAGTACTTGCGGATCGCTGCTGGCCCACTGCCTGAGATCAAAGCCGCCTTTGATCAATGAGGCGCGGAGTTTAATCAGGAGAGCCTCGGCTTCTTCTTGGGTTGAAAGGCTTTGTAGACAGTTGTCTACGTAGAAGCTGTTCTTTACGCTGTGTCGGACCTCTTCGTCCGCTGCTGGGTCCTCTGCTACATGTTTCTGTAGTGCAAATGTAGCACAGCAGGGGCTGCACGTCGTTCCGAAGGGGAGGACTTCCCATTGGTAGATGGCTGGGTGCTCATCTCCTGGCTTCTCTCTCCATAGGAACCGTAACAGGGGCTTGTCCGCCTCTACTAATCTCACCTGCAGGAACATTCCTTTAATGTCCCCGCTGATGGCCACCTTTTCCTGGCGGAAGCGGAGTAGAACGCCGAGTAGGGAGGGGCCGAGTGTGGGACCGGGCAGTAACTCTTTATTCAGATTTTGGGATCCGATCTGGTAGCTGCAGTTAAATACTATGCGGTCTTTACCGTTGTGATGGACCTTGTGGTGAGGCACGTACCACGATTCAATGGTCTGGTCAGCCTCTTTAATGTCCATCTTTGTGACGTGTCCCGCTGTGATGAGCTTCTCAATCTCAGCGCGGTATACACTCTCTTGGGCGGGGTTCTTGGCTAAGCGCCGCTCCGTGTTCAGCAGGTACCGTTCTGTGGCGTCTGTCTTGGCGTGGAAAGTAGGCATTCCTTCTCGCCGCAGGAGTGGCGTGGCGTATCTCAACACGCCGTTGACCGGGACTCTCTTGGTCCCTGTCTCGAGGAGGTGAATGGCGTAAATGTCATCTTTAGAGCGAATGTCTTTCTTTCCGTTCTTAAAGGGCATTTGTTCCAAGGTCCATAGCCGCTCTACGTGTTGCAGGAGTGCGGTTTCTCCCTCTGTGACTCGGGAGTGGAGACATCTAGTGGCTGTACTTCGGTTGAGAGATTTGGCGAGCGGGCCTTGGAGAGTCCATCCCAAACGGGTCTCGACTGCTGCAGGACAGCCTCGGGGTCCGGTATGAACCCGGTCTATCGGGACAATGAGGTCTGCATGGTCGGAGCCTATCAACAGGGTCGGCATAGCATTGTCTATGAGCGGGATCGGTAACTTGCGCAGATGTGCATATTTCTCCATCAGCTTGGCGACGGGGTATGTGTACCGCGACAGTCCTATTTCTTGGCTGGTGAAAGCGTCTGCAATCTGGTACCGTCGCTCAGGCTGGCCGCTTGCTGCGATAGAGAATGAGACATTCTCGCCCTTTATCGTCTTCAAATCTCGTCTTATTGTCCGAATTGTCATTTGGGTTTCGCTTCCCCGCAGCCCTAGCTGGGCCGCAGCGGAGGCGAGCAGCAGGGTCTTCTCTGACCCGTCATCGAGGACGGCGTAAGTGTCCAGGACTTTATTCTGGTAGCTTAGTGTCACACGCACTACTTTTAGGAGTACTCGGGCTCCACTGCTGCTGGCGGGATCGATGTACATGACGCTCGCTTTGCGGCTGGATGGTGCGGGTGAAGGGCGCCGTCTGTTACTGTCGTGAAGTATGTCCAGATGGGCTCCATCGCACTTGGTGCACCTTTTCTTTAAGCGGCATTCGGCTGCCATGTGTGAGCGCGCACAGCGAAAACAGCGCTTGTTGGACTTTATCCATTGACCTGCTTCCTCCGCGTTCAGCTTGGGGAAGGAGTCACATTGCGCTAGCCAGTGTTCTTTCTCACAGTAGGGGCACACTATCTTCCACTTCTCCGTTCTGGAGGGGGTACTGTGGCTCCTGCTGCTCGGTACTGACTCCGATTGGTGCATCACAGTCACCGATCTTCTTCCATCATTTAGTCGTCTGGTTCCTTCTCTGGAGCCAGGGGTGCTCCGTCCGAATGTATCTAGCCGTAGGCTGCTGACTTCTCTCGCCAGGAAGTCTGCTAGATCGAGGAGGTTCGGTTCGGGGCCATTCGGGTCTCTGTGGTCCCTCTGCCGCCTAAAGCGCTCCTGACGAGCGGGCGGCAGCTTCTCCAGAATCCTTTCCACATTTGAGTTGGCGTAAAGTTCATGCCTCCCCTTCTCTCTTTGCGCTCCCAACATCCCTACCAGGGACTGCACTCTGATGGACAGGTCGTCCAGTGCTCGATTGTCTATTGCTGCGGGTAAGCGGTCGATGTGTCGGATCTCCTGGATCACGTAATCCCATATGCGCCCATACCTCTGGTCCAATGCTACCAGCGCTGCTGTGTATGGGGTGGTGGAAGTCGCGTAGGCGAGCGCTATATTATGTGCGCGGGGTACCTTTAAGTGCTTCAGTAGGATGGCGTATTTGTGGCGTTCATCCAATACATCCACCAACATGGTCTCCAGACACATGCGGAGTTCTGTATACTGGGCCCGGTTCTCTTGGGTGAAGTCGGGTACCATAGGCGTGCCAATGTATGACGCTGACTGTGGATACATCGGCGAGCGTTGGGGGAGAGGCCTCCTAGGCGAGTCTCCTCCCGCTCCTTGGTCTGGGCTGGTACCGGCAGTGTACCATGGCCCGCTTGTCCAGGTGCTGTTCCTCGGTGCGGGTCGTGCGTCGTGCTCACCCGTGTATAGAGTCGGGGGTCTGTAGCGCAGCTCCGCGGGAGTATAGCCTGGGCTGTACCGGACCTCCTGGTCCGGTAGAGTACTGTGCTGTCTTCGGGCGTGGTTCTCCTCCTCTTCCTCTTCGTCTTCAGTTAGGTCATCCAGTGCTTGTAGTCTCTGGTTTAGCCTCTCCACAGGATATGCTGCTCCTTCCCGGTTGCTAGGTCTCGCTTGGACCGGTGGGGGGAGGTGGTCTGTGGGGGGTATAGACCTCGTCTGTTGGTCAAGTTCAGGGTTGTTTACTCGGCTAGGGGATGCCGCCCTGGAGGTGTGTCTAGACGAGTTCCTGGAGCCTCTGGCGGAGGGAGAGGGTGTTGTCCGTCTGATCAGCTGTTCTATTAGTTGCGACTGCTGTCTGTCGCGCGCTGCGTCCCGTTGAGCACCGGCTCGTTCTCGGGCCACATTCTCTTCCATCTGAATGCGTCTTATTTCTAGACGTATCTGCTCGTGTTCGCTTCGCTGCTGGATCTGCAGTCGGTCGCGTTCAGCAGCGGCGTTCAGGCTGATGAGGAAGGCCTGCTGTAGGGTCCTCTCTGCCTCGCTGGGAGAAGGCGGTTGTATAGGGGAGCCTTCCCTCGGGGTACTCCTTGCGGAGCCTTGGAGCTCTATCTCCACGGTGCTCTCCCCGTCTTCTTCCGTGCCGAGTTCTCTCTCGGTAGCGTTGTATTCCTCCCGGGACTCATCGGGGACTACTTCTTCAGTACTGGCGGGGTGTGAAGTCATGTCTGGTTCCCACTGGTCCCCACCGTGAACTTGGTCAGTTACATTAGAGCCCGTAGGGGCCTCTATGGTCGGGGTAGTCTGGGCGTTGGGGTTAGACATACTTTTACTTTCTAGTTTTACTGCGTTTACTGTTAGTAGAAGACTAGGTTGTTGACTGACAGCGTAGGCCTCTAAGTACTGAGGGAGCCGTCGTTCGCGCTGCGGGCGTTGGTTAGGAGGATCGTTTCGTGGAGTGTTCATCATAGGCCATTTCAATATTAATAACACTATATTAATATTACACTAATTACCCTCCGGCTCGAAGGACCAATTGTAACTGAGGGGTACAATTCCCTGACTGTATTACTAGATATGATACTTACTACCACTACCTTTGTACTTAATATTCGGCCACCCAGTACACGGCATAAATATATTATGATGAACACTGTCACGTAGATGAAACGGATCCAACACAAATGTACGAATTAGAAATAGGTCTTTATTTCTACACAGCGATGGTGTGTAGAACAAGCACTTAATCAAATCAATCACATTTATGAATGGAAATTAGTATGCACTTTTATGGCAAGAGTATTCGTCGGTATATCAATAGAGAATGTCCAATCTCTGAAGGCGCAGGTGGTACATATACGACCTGGAATAGTTTAAGGAATAACAGCAATGATACTTTAATGATTATATACTGGACACACTAGGGGGGGTTAATCCGGTCGCTTGTAAGCCGACAGGAGTAGGAAGGGGGGGGGGGTAGAATCCGGCTGCCTCGTCCGGCCAAGGGTATCCCAGGTGAACCCACTGTAGTGCCGTTCAATGCGCCGGCGATCCTTGGACCACAGATGAAAGCAGGTGGACTCTTTGTGGGCCGGCTCTCTCCGGTCCACGGGGGAGAGACGTGAAGCGACCTCGTCTTGCAGAGCGTCTCCTCACCTTGCGTCCTCTCCAGGGGGGGGGGGTTCCAACACACGGCAGTGTCGGGGGTCTTTATCCATGGAATAATCAAAGTATACAAAGCATAATCCGTGCCTGGGAAGGCGGGCTGTCGTCGGTAGAATAATCCGGTATACAGGTCCACTCGCTCGTCGGCTCTGGGGCTCCTCGGGTGCAGCTTCACGTGGGGTCAACCACCCTGGGTAAGCAGCCAGTTCTCTGCCCGAAACGATGGGGTACTGACTACGGTAGTATTCTCACCGCACAAAGCACTATATATTAACAGACTATTATTAGCTTAATAGACTACGTCCAACTCGACGATATAGTGCCAAATATGACTATTCAAATATTAATATACACGATGTCTCAATACCGATGGTAGGCGAACTTGGCCTTACTCCCACACGTGGCGTCGCGGGGAGGCTTTACGTCTGTGACTCTATTGGAGGGTAAGAAACTGGACTGAAAAGGAAGTCCTACTTTAGTAGCGCAGTATATATACGCACTATGAACAAATAGTCCCATTAGTGGTGCGGTAGCCAGATTCCTACGCGGAACTAGGACTTGTTCGTACATGTGGAGCGGTACGTTTGAACTGGGTCTGAGGGGTATGGCAGCCTGGCACCAAGGTCTCGACCAATAGTAGAATGGAGACTATTATGGGATGTTCAGTAGGCTAGAATGGATATTCAATGCATATTGTACAAGGAATATACAAGGGATATCAGGGAATATTAGAGAATATACAAATACAATTAAATATATATATATAAATAAATATATATATTCGGTTTAATCTGGCCCTTCACAACAGTAATGATAATAATGATATGTGTAGCGTGATGGTCAGTCACGATATTCAGACATGGCATGAGATTATGGGTCATTGTAATTACGAGGATTTACTGAAACTGCAAGCAGTGACAGAAGGCATGCACATTGAAGGTGAAAAGCGTAGACCTGACAAAGAATGTGTAGTGTGCAAAACAGGGACGTTTACTCAATCGAGAAACAGAAATCCCACAGAAAAAGTAAAGGTACCACTTGCGCTAGTTAACACGGATCTAGCCGGTACAGTAAGCAACAAGTCCATAGGAGGCTTTAGATATGTACAGTCTTTTACAGATGTGTGCACAGGAGCAGTGTTTGTTTACTTTCTCAAAGCAAAGAGTGACACACTCCAGGCCACAGAGAAATTCCTGGCAGACGTAGCCCCTTATGGTAACGTAAGATGCTTGAGGTCCGACAACGGAACCGAGTTCACAAACAGAGAGTTCCAATCACTGTTGAGAAGGTACAAGATAAGACACGAGACGTCATGTCCATATCCCCCACACCAGAACGGAGTGGCAGAGAGGAAATGGCGCACCCTTTTCAAAATGGCTAGGTGTAAGTTAGTAGACAGTAACTTACCTAAGAGCCTATGGCATTATGCGGTGCAAGAAGCCGCTTACACCAGAAACAGGTGCTTTAATAAGCACACAGGCACCACCCCGTATACAGCACTGACAGGAAAGTAATCTAGCTAGAATGCACAAATTTGGATCAGTGTGCTATGCGTACCTGCAGGACAGAGGAAAGCTCGAGTCCAGATGTGAAAAATGACTCTTTGTAGGGCACGACAAGGGAAGCCCCGCTCTCCTAGTTTATCATCCTGGTAGAGGGAGAGTGCAGAAACACAGGCTAGTCAAGTTTGTCACAAAGACAACATGTGAGAGCGAGACACAGACAGAGGAGCCAGAGCTGGACTCCAGAGTAAGGTGTGAAGAAACAGAGACACCTCAGCCCAGTGTATTTAGCACGGTCGTACAGACAGACAGTCAGCCACCCCCAGAGGGCGATGACGAGGAGCACTCGAGGGTGACGTCAAGTGCCCCAAGCAGTGGGAGGTATCCCTCAAGGGAACACAAACCCCCAAAGTATCTGACAGACTATGCCCGGAGAGGGAGTGTTGGAGTCATATTGACCCAATTTGAGTTTAATGGGAAACATGTAACATAATATATATTTTGATTTATGGATTATATTAATAATTGATATGAAATTGTATTTACCTGTATGATTTAAATTAATCTTGAAATAGATATTACCTGGACACTTATCTGTTGATGACTGTGGGGGCGTGGCATAGATTCACTCATAGATGCACCCCCCCCTTTGGGAGTCTTCAAATCAGTGAATGAACTGTCTGACAGCTGAGTTAAACAGCGGCGTTTGGTGTGCAATAGTTTTTCGACCGCATCAAGCCAGACCAATTATATCATTTACTTTGTCAAGATCCTGTTCGATATTATTTTATTTAGTATAGCAAAGTCAACCGGAGTTTATGTTTAATAAATGTCAATCTACTTTATGATGAATGCGCGTCGGCCAAATCTGCAACTAACTCCAGTGGCTAAATGGAAATGTATGAAGGATTAGCCACTTCATAGTCGAAAAACTCAAGCAAAGACGAGCGAGCTGGACTTCAAGATAAACGAGGAAACTTGGACACAGGACGCGACCAGCTACTGGATGGAACCTCGGTTGTGAATGAAGGCTCGCTGCTTGTTTGATGTGGACGGAGGATGACGCGACCAGCTGCTGTCACATGAAGGGCGGTCGTGAGTAAACAAACCCAAACAATGGATTTATGAATGAATGCGCTTGTGCTTTACTTCACGTATGGTGAAGCCAGACACTGTTATGCAACGCATTTCACAACGGTGAAATCCATAACTGGAAGCGCATTTGCGCGCTAAAGACCACATAATTGGGGGTTTGAATGGAAACCTGTAACGGCGCATAATATGTAGGCAACGTCTGTGTATACAAGTGCAACGCAGTTCACAACGCTGAAGTCCATTGTTGGAAGCGCATTTTCGCGCTATGGAACAATTATGTGTTTGAATGGAATCATGCAAAACGGCGCATAATATGTATTTAAAGGCAACGTCCGTGAGTCAATTACAACGCGGCTGACAACGCTGAAGTCCATTGTTGGAAGCGCATTTTCGCGCTATGGAACAATTATGTGTTTGAATGGAATCATGCAAAACGGCGCATAATATGTATTAAAGGCAGTGTCTAAATGCAACACATATAGAAGAGGATTAAGGAGCCAATGGACAGGCTATTATTTAAAATGACGTCAAAGGCTATGATGGCAACTTGTGGATAAACAACTTGTGAATAAACAATTTGTGTATAAAAAGTGCCAAGTGTCAAGGTTATAATAATGTCTACCAGCCCACCTGCAACCGCAGAGGAGGCAGAGGCTCTCCTAAAGACTCTGATTGCAACTCGCAAAGCCAAACTTGCAGCATGCACAAGGAGATTAAATGAAACTAAAACACTGCTTGTAGACGGTGGAAATGTGGAGTCTGTCAATATACATGTGGAAGTGTTTAACCAAGTTGTTGATGAATTTGACCAGGTACACCAGCAGGTGCAACAGCTGCTATCAGATGAAGGAAAGGTGAAAGATCAAGTGGAGTGGTATGAACCCAAAAATATGAATTTCACAAACTTTTTAAAGGAAGTTCAAGCATGGCGCATTGATAAACATGACCAAGCCAATGTTTGTCCACAGGACAGCAGCTCCTTTGTAAAAGCATCATCAACAGCCAAATCCTCCCACTCATCTAAATCTTCAAAAACCAAAACATCAAAATATTCTAAAACATCTAGAGCATCCTCTAAGGTATCATCTGCAGCTAAACTGGCAGCCGCTGAAAAGGCATCACTGCAGGCCAGGTCTGCTGCTTTAAAGGACATACATACTTTAAAACTGGAAGAAACAATGATCAAATCAAAAATGGAAAAAGTGGAGCTGGACGCACAAATTGCAGCAGCAGATGCCAGGATTAAAGTCCTCCTAAGCAATGATGAGCCTGGATCACAGATGGATGCTATGAATCAATATTATGATGATGGAACTGTGGAACCTGCACAAAAGGTGGAATCTACACTTAATACTGACACTTCAATGGAATTCATTCAATTGACTGCAATACCTAAGACCCCACTGCAGAGGGCAGTGGAACACATCAGCAGTAGTTCTCATGGAGCCACAAATGCATCTATTCCACAGCTGGAAGAGCATGATGTCAGTAATGTCTCTCATGGAGATCTCAGTGCAATGGTACAAAAACAAAATGAAATAGCTGATTTAATGATCAGACAGCAAAATCTCTCCCTACTTCCCAAAAGAGAGGTCCCAGTGTTTGATGGAAATCTGCTATTTTACCAGTCTTTCATGCTGGCTTTTAAACATGTAATTGAGGACAAGACTAGTTGTTTCCAGGATAGGCTCTACTTTCTTGAACAATTCACATCAGGTCCAGCCAGAGCCATAGTGAGCAGCTGCATGCACATGAATGGGAAAAAAGGATATCCAGAGGCTATGCGACAATTAAAGATACATTTTGGTGACGAGATGAAGATCGCAAATGCTTACCTGGATAAAGCACTGAATTGGACCGCTGTTAAAGCAGATGATGGAAAATCACTCCATTCATATGCCTTATACCTGAGGGGATGTTGCAATGCTATGCAAGACTTGGAGTACATGGATGAACTGGATGTAACATCCAATTTAAGGCTAATAGTATCCAAGCTCCCATACAAGCTCCGAGAACGATGGCGGACTAAAGCTTATGAAAAGTTTCAAAAAACAAACATAAGAGCTCGATTCATACATCTGGTGGAATTTATGGAAGCACAGGCTAACATATTACTGCACCCTGTGTTTGGAGACATTAAAGACCCAACTCCGATTAAAAGGTTAATCTCAAAGAGCAAAACATTTGACTTGAGAGCACAGAAAAGGGGCAGTAGCTTTGTTACCACGGTAGCAGCAGCAGCTGAAGAGTGCAGTACCAAACAGCCAACAGCCAAAGTACAGCAACACATAAGCACTCAGGTTGCTATTCCGGCCCTATGCAGTCTCTGCAAAGGCAAACATGCAATATTGGATTGTTTGCGGTTTAAATCGGAACCACATGAGAAGAAAGTGGAACATCTAAAAAGGAATGGCCACTGCTTTGGATGCTTAAAGAAAGGTCACATGAGCAAAGAGTGCAAAAGGAAACTAGATTGCCAGATATGTCAGAGAATACATCCAACATTGCTGCATATTGATGGCAAAGGCTCAAAGCAGGAAACTGCACAACACCTGATTCCCACAGATTCTAATGGAACAAGAATCAACAGTGCATTAGTCTCAGCAGATCAAGGAACAGGGGCCGGCAAGGAATGCGCACTAGCAATTGTGCCGGTTCAGGTAAAAGTCGCTAAAGGCAACAAGACTATTTTAACCTATGCTTTTCTTGACCCAGGAAGCTCAGCTACATTTTGCACCGAAAACCTCATGAATCGGCTGAAGGCCAAAGGACGCAGGACCCAAATTCTTCTACGAACAATGGGACAGGAAAGACCTGTCAAGAGCTATGAGCTCAAATGACTTGAGGTAGGCAATTTAGAGGGTGATGCATGGATTGACTTGCCTAAAGTATACACCCAAGCAAAGATTCCTGTTTCGAAGGAAAACCTACTCAGCCAGTCTGATCTGAAGAGTTGGCCTTATCTCAGTGGAATCCAATTAAATGAGATTGAGGCTGACATTGAAATCCTAATAGGAATGGACGTTCCGAAAGCCATGGAACCCTGGCAAATAATAAATAGTCAAGGAAACGGACCGTATGCAGTCAAGACACAGCTAGGATGGGTGGTCAATGGCCCGCTCAACTCTTGTTCTGCTATGGAGGAATCTGGAACGAAGTCAGTGTCAGTTAATCGCACCTCAATGGAAGATCTGAAGGATATGCTGATCAAGCAGTACAACCAGGACTTCCCTGAAAAGGAGCATGAAGAAAAAAGGGAGATGTCATGTGAGGACAGGAGGTTCATGGACCTGGCAACAAATTCTGTTGTTTTTAAAAACGGTCACTACAACTTACCTTTGCCTTTTCGAGACAAAGATGTTGTCCTGCTGTAGTGGAAAATGTATAAGGTTCTATATGATATTAGATCAGAATTACATCATTGCTATCGATCTGCACTCTACCACGGAGCTCTGTAATATATTAACAGATCTCTGGTGGTACATTGACAGACCTCTGTGGGATGTATTGATCTTTACCAGGACGGGGGGGGGGACATGATGACATCCCGGTTTTGGGTCAGGATGGATGCTCATATGGTATGATGTTAGGGAGAAGATACGCCTGTTTAAGCCTATCATGCTGTCATGTGATCAACTGTTCTAGAATGTCTATAAAGGTCAGTGTAAGGGGAGGGACCTCTCTCTTCTTCTCCTTCCTCCTTTCTGACCGGCGCCGGGTTTCATATCCATTTGGTTCTGTATTACTTCTGTATTACTCCTGTTCTGTTCTAAATCAATTCTGTATTCTCAAACCAATGCTTTAAGTTGAATAAACTTTCAATTGATACGTGATTAAGACCAGCCTCGTCTGCTTTTCCTTTAAGAAGCCCATTCTCCTTCATATTGGTGACCCTTGACCTGGCTGCTTGTCCTGGGCTCCTCGGCCGGTCCGGCTCGCGGTGAACTCTCTCGCGGAAAAATCGTCAGACAGGTCGACAACCCTAGGTAAGCGCTTGGCATTTAGAAGAAATTGTCTGCTGAGAAATTCTGCGAGAGAGCGGCTGAGCCTGGCCGACTGACTAGCTCAGTATAGCAGCTAAGAGTACACGTAAAGAATGGAGACGATGGAGGCTGGCACTAAAAATGTATCCTTTAATTGTGTACAAATCCTCATCTAAAAAGGCACTATTGATCTGTTGTTAATGTGGTCCTTATCTATCTCTCTCTCAACTTCTCCTTGTTTTCTCTTGTGACTATCACTCTCTTTCCCTTTTATTCTAGATAAGTCATTTGTTTATTCTATCATTGTATTGTATACATACGAGTCATAATCGTTGTTTAGCTATTTAATGAACCAATTGTTTGGATCACCTGATCAGTGATCATAGAGCAGTCAGGTTTTTGTTTGGGTTGCTTCCATAGATCAGATCTATCTAACTATAGCTGCTTGGGTCACTTACCCAGTGACCACAGAGCGGTTAGGATTTTTTTGTTTGGGCTGCATACCATAGATCAAATCTATCTAACAAACTAGCCAGTTTGGGTCACTTACAGAAGTAACCATAGAGCGGTTAGGGTTTGTTTGTTTGGGGAACTTTACCATAGGACGAACATAGAATGAAGGAGCTGTTTGGGTTCCTTGATAAGGAATCATAGAGCAGCCGCACTGCACTGTTGTGTGTCTCTGCTGGAGACAGAAATTAAATACAGTTTAGTGTCTTAGATGAAAACGTCGGTTAGTCGAATAGTTATTAATTGATCTGATGTAAACTGGGAACTTTTTTGTTGTTGGATAAGGGAATGCCTGGCGACTGTGGGAAATCACAAGTCCGATACAAGACGCCTACCAGGTAAAGCCTATACGTCGTTTTCTTGACTAATAGAAGGAATAACATGTATAAGTACATATGATGGATTGAAGAACAAGTCCTTGTTCTGTTTGTTTTTAACAAGAAACAACCACATGAGATATATTCTTGACATTTGATATTTTTCCATTCACACCTGGGAGCTGCCCAGTACAACCACAGTCTGACACCGTTGGTCACTGAGCAACTCCACTGGATCAGTTGGGGGTCAAGTGCTTTGCACAAGGGCACTTTAGCGGCAGGAATCGAACCAGCGACCTTCCGGCGCTTCTGTAAACCATTAACCCCACCACCGACACAATTCTGGGCGTTCTGCCAATTTCAAATCTTATGTTTACTCAAAGCGGTAAAGTCCAACAATATTGTGATAAGGATACGACCCTAGTCGGGCCAATAATTGACAGGACTTCTGCTGATCAGAAGTTTTTTGTTTGTTTTGTTTGTAAGCTAGAGGTCGGGAGCTAACTGGGTCTCACTGACACCTGGTGGCTGAACCACAGTGACACACATACACACACAAAGAACTGATACAACACAGACACACACAAGTTCGCACCATACATTGATAACAACAATACACACAAAGAACTAATACAACACAGACACACGCACAGCAGAACTACACAACCACACACATATACACAGGGCCGCCTCAGGGGGTGTGCGAGCAGTGCGGTCGCACAGGGCCTCGCGGGAAGGGGGGCCTCTCAAAATAATTAAAAAAAAATAAAAAAAGTTTTTTTTTTATTTATTATTTTTTTTATTTTTAAATTTTTTTATTTTTTATTTTTTTTTGCGAGGCCCCCCTTCCCGCGAGGCCCTTTTTCATCACATACCTAAAATCTAGTTTTGCTTATATGCTTATATATTTCACATTAGACACGTTTGTAGAATGTGTCTGACTTGTTCCTGGGTCTGCACCTGGGTCACTATTGGAGCTCTGGTTCTGCAGCAGACATACTATTGGTTTCAACGAAGGGAGTGGTTACTTACATCATAGTATGCCGCCGGAAACTTAAACGAAGAAGAAGAAGAAGAAGAGGAGTCAGCTGCGTTTGAATATTTCGCGCGTGCAGCTTTTGACTATTATGCTTAGTTATGCCAGCCAAGGTCGGTCATTATCAGTCGGTCAGTCACCAAGGAACGTTGACGAAAGGCGGGACAAATGGCCGGAGCCTTGTCATGATGCAGTCGGGATATAGCCATGGCCCATGATGATGTCGGCTAGTAGCTAGCTTAGCTAAAGGCTATCTAGCATTAGCTAACCTGCAGCCAAGGATGAAGAGGATGGTCGTTTGGCAGATGAACTTCGTCAACTCCACGCGGTTGTCACCATCCTCTTGGACGTTTGGTGAGTTTTTAACCTATTCTATTAACTCTATTCTATTCCCGCCGTGGACATCGCTCTCTCTCTCTCTCTATCTCACTCTCTGGAGCTAAACTGGCCGACTAGCTAATAGTACTACTAGTAGCTAACGGTGTGTGCCTGGTGTCAGCACCTGGCTGTATGTAGCCGCATAGCTTGCTTCTGCGTTAGCTAATGGTTAGCGATAGCCTGGTTGCTGTTTAGCTTCGACGTTAACTGCCGGCTGCGCTCGGCTGGGAACGTTCGTTTGATGCTATCAGTTAGCCTTGAGTTAGCTGTTAGCTTGTGCTACGACCATTGAATGAATGAATGAATGAAAACTTTATTTAACAGATTGCAGAATGGGTACAATACAGTACGGCTCAATACATACAATTGTTAAGGGGATGCAGACCTGAGAAAGACGTTTGTCTTGTTTCCATCAGGGTCCCCCATTTTCAATTCATATAGACATTTATGACATACACAACATACATGACATTTATGGCATAGGGACATATAGGTATTTAGTACTGATACATTTGTGATACCATTGACATTAGCCGTGAGAATAGCAGGGGGTTCTGGCACTCTGACTACGACATCATCTTTGACAGAAGATGTAGTCGGGCCTGCACCATGACAAGGCTCTGGCAGCAGCTTATTTTTGTCCGGACAGCGAGAGGCCTTTCGTCAACGTGGAGACCTGTGTTACGGCCTTTCGCCCTGCGTTCCTTGGTGCAGGTAAGATTAATGAAAATGTCATGACATTACCCCACTCTTCCTTCCTTCCCCTCCCGAATGTTTTGTTAATAACAATGTTTTTTTCCAGGTAAAACATATGCTACTTCACAACATTTGGAGATACGACATGTGCTGTGTGTGAATGTCTTGGTCGTTTGTGTAGCTTGGGTAGCGTTGGGCCGTTGGCCAAAGCTGTGTGTGGCCTGGTGTCACAGTACCTGGCTAGCCTATTTAGCTGATGTCGGCCATTGGCTCCTTGCTGCTTTGGTTTCTCTGGTATAGACCCTCTTCTCTTTGGATTTAAGTGTTGATCTTTGTCCTTTTGGATCTCTCATACATGCTCTCTCTCTAACACACACACACATGCTCTCTCTCTCTCTCTCTCTCTCTCTCTCTCTCATACATGCTCTCTCTCTAACACACATGCTCTCTCTCTCTCTCTCTCTCTTTCTAACACACACAGTCTGCCTATGGCGGCCTTTCTCGATGGCTAGGCTGTGCTCGCTGAGTCTGTATAGTCAAGGATCTTCAGTCACAGTGCTCGGGTATTCTGCCACTGTGTACTCTCTGTTTAGGGCCAAATAGCATTTCAATTTCTTTCCAATGTGTGTCTCTCTCTCTCTCTCTCTCTCTCTCTCTTGGATTTAAGTGTTGATCTTTGTCCTTTTGGATCTCTCATACATGCTCTCTCTCTAACACACACACACATGACAAACACACATGTTCTCTCTCTCTCTCTCTCTTTCTAACACACACAGTCTGCCTATGGCGGCCTTTCTCGATGGCTAGGCTGTGCTCGCTGAGTCTGTACATAGTCAAGGATCTTCAGTCACAGTGCTCAGGTATTCTGCCACTGTGTACTCTCTGTTTAGGGCCAAATAGCATTTCAATTTCTTTCCAATGTGTCTCTCTCTCTCTCTCTCTCTGTACACTGTATATTGACTGTAGAACGGGAGCTCTCTCTCGCTCTCTCTTTTGCTATATGTTGACTGTATCATGCCCCCGCCTCGGGAAGCGCTATTATTTAAGAATATGTTGACTGTATGAAAAATATATATATATATATATATATAATTTTTTTTTTTACCCTTTGGGGAGGGGGGGGGGGGGGGGGGGGCTCGCGTTAAATCTCGCACAGGGCCTCGCATTTCTCCCAGGCGGCCCTGCATATACACATACATAGACAACACAGGCGACACAGACACACACAAGTTCGCACCATACATTGATAACAACATACACACAAAGAACTGATACAACACAAATATAGTACTGACTACACACACACACACACATAAACTTGTCATAACTGTTTGAGCTGAATAGGGCCGGCCCACCAGCTGAAATAGACAAGATGGCGGCTAAGTTCACGGCTGAGGACATATTGACTGAATTTAACCCTTTGTTGAGAGACTTAATTCTTTCAATTGGTGTCCGTTGGCAGAAACGCACAAAGAACTCTGGGACAAGATGGCCTCCCGGAGGCACGTTTGATCTTTGCCTGTGCGATGAAATTAAGGTTATTATTCGTAACCATAAAACAGGCCAGACAAGCAAAGCGAGACTAAAGAAGAGGTCAGAGGAATTGGAAATATTGAAGCTTTTCACAGACGAGGGAAAGGCATACAGGCAGATTGTTTTGGCAAACAATCAGAGGGAGGAGGAGGTAGGGAAGACAGCACCTCCACCTTATATCGCGCAGCTACCTGTGGGCAGACTGGAGATAAGAGGTGACTGTGAGGAAACAGACCCAGGGACCTCCCTAAGATCAGGCACAACATACCCCAAGCTGAGCGCCCACCCCCTCTATCCAAAGATACCAACAGCGTACAACGCTGCCACAGATAAGAAGTTGACTGCAGGGGAAGGAGAGATAGAAGACCGTGACAGACAGGAGGAGGAGTTAGAGGGGGCAACTAAGGATAGAGAGGAAGGGAGCAGACTGAGTGTGTCCCAGCAAACGTCGGGGAAACACAGGACATGCGACCACCACAGTAAGACTTTGCAGGATGAGGAGGAGGAGAGTGAGTGTAGGCAGCAGGAGAAAGGAAATGTTACAGGGATCTTGACTTTCACCCCCACAGCCATGCAGGGAAGTGTGACAGCCATAGGCCAGTTTCCCCTGCTGGTCAAAGGTAACGACATTTTTCACATTCCATGGTCAGCTTTGGATGTAGACGGGCTGTTAGCAAGGCTACCAGACCTCTCAGAAGGAGCTTCTAGGTGGATCATGCAGTTTGAGGAAATTACATCACCTTTCTTACTATCAGTGGGCGACGTCAAGGCCCTGTTGACACGTTTGTTAGGAGTGGGTGCCTGCCAGGAAATTATGGCTGAGACATCGATGCGGGTAGCATGCGGCACACAGGCCCATGATGGAGACATATTCAATGCACACAGAGCAGCATTGTGGTACAAACTCAGAAACCAGTTCCCATCGCGTATCAGTCCGGCAAAACTGGCAGCGAACCCTATACTGCCGACAGAAGGGCCAGGTGCTTATGTGAATAAAATACTGAAGGAGTGGAGATACGAGTTGGGGCACAACCCAGAAGATGAGCCGTTGCAGAGAGCGATGTTCAGGGAATGTGTGATGAGAGGGCTTCCGGGAGCAGTTAGGGACAGACTGGGAGATACAGTAGGGTTGTTAGACATGACTTATGCTCTGTTCTGTGCACATGTAACCCACAGTGTTGAGAAGCACAGGGCTCGGGAACAGAAGGTCAGTGATCAGGACAGGAATGAAGCGAGGAAGTTAACTCAGCAACAGTTGCAGCCAAAAAGGAACTCCCAGGCTCCCAGGCAACAGACTGAGACAAGCTATGGGCAGCCTGGACCGCCATGTTGGAACTGTGGAGGGACGGGTCACAGACAGTTTGAGTGTAGGTCGATTTATCGACCTGGCTCTGATTATGGCAGGCCAGCGTCCAAGGGGGGAGCACAGAGGTAACAGAAGGGCTCTCTCTCTCTCTCTCTCTCTCTCTCTCTCTCTCTCTCTCTCTCTCTCTCTCTCTCTCTCTCTCTCTCTCTCTCTCTCTCTCTCTCTCTCTCTCTCTCTCTCTCTCTCTCTCTCTCTCTCTCTCTCTCTATATATATTTGTATTAAAGGGCCGATCAACAAAAAATACCAGGAATACCAAGCCTTATAGTATTCAGGGGTTGGAGGGACTGTGTTGACATAGGTAGATGAGATTATTTAATAAAATATATATTTGAAGAAACATTAAAGGACAACTCTATTTTTGGATCGGACGAGTAGCCTTCACGAGGCACAGACGCGTCAACGAACACGCTTAATGATGAATCATCTTATGATGGATCATTTTGGAAGTACACAAACAGTTATCGGTTATCAGGGGGACAGATCAAATAGAGTTACCATTTTGCAAAACCATAGTGCAACGTGGGATTGGCCCATTGACCAGAATTGGAACCCCCCCTCCCACTAACTGGCAGAAACTTGGCTCATGAATGTTTGATTGACTGGTTGAGAACTTGTTGACAGATGCAGAGCGCATGAAGGCAGTGAATGTCTGGCATCAATGATTGACAAATGCGTATGGTCAAGTTACAGTAAAATCAATTACATTTACAGATTACAACCTTTATGTAATGGTTAATATTTTGGTAGAAGGTAATTTACTGTATTTGTATGGCTTTTACACTTAAAGTAGAAAAACTAAAGTAATCTGGAGAATAATACAGTGAATATCCCGTGAAAGAACGCTTGTTTTTATTTTTTTTGCAGTATGGGCATAATGTCAGTTATGAACGACGGTACATTTTGCACCCTAAAGCATGACTTCTGTAGTAAGTTCCGTCCCGGCCTGATTTTAAGATACCCTTTTTCACCCCGTCAACAGGGGGAGGGGGTGTATAGCATTATAGCGTCAGTATAGCAGTATAGCATCAGCTGTCCTTTTCAGCAGTGGACAGGGGTTGGCACACAGGACCGGTGTATATATATGGACAGTCATATCTTTACAGTGTGGACTACAGTATCTGTGTTTTTCTTTAATGTAAAATAATTTTGTTTTCTCTCAAATGCTTTTTTCAGATTATTTTAAAAAAACGTATCTTACTGGTGTACTGGCAGTTATTCCAATATGACATGGCTCTATATAACACAGTTTTCTTTGCTGCATTGGGGTTTGGTAGTAGCAGTGTGACCGTTTCCCTAGAGGCAGGCCTAGTGTTATACTTATGTCGATCAGGTGTACATGTTAGCTGTGAAGGCAAACAGTTCTCTTGCAATATATATTCCTCATGAACAAGATCAGGCTGCAATCCAGTCTGTCTTCCACCTTCAAACAACGACAGCTTGGTGTGCATTACCTCCACACTGTTTTTCATTGAGCAGTTCAGGGCCAGACGGGCCGCTCTGTTCTGAGTGAGCTGGATTTTATTGAGCTCTTATCTTGAGGTGTTAGACCAGACGGCTGGACAGTAGTCAAGGTGAGAAAGAACTAACTTGCTCAATAGCTGTTCTGTCTAAAGATGTATTTGGCTTCACGTTTTTCTTATAGCATGCTTGGCTCCCAATATTAGGTTTTTTGTTTTTAAGAATGTTTAACTTCAGCCTGTTTTCAGACACCAAGTGGACACTAAGTTCAATTATCTCTGAAGGACTTCATTAAGTTCTTCTGTCTTGTGTGATGATGCATACGTTGTAGTATCATCTCCTTCACTGCCTGACAACTATCAAATGGCAGCGCAACACACAGTGAACCTAGCCAAAAGGTTTAAAAGAGATTCTGCTTATGCTGCAGAGTACAAGGCCTTTATGGAGAAGGTACTGGCTAAAGGGCATGCAGAAAAGGTGCCGCAAGAGCAGCTCCAAAGGCACGACGGCCATATGTGGTATATACCTCATCACAGGGTTTACCACAAACAGAAGAAAAAACTCAGAGTTGTCTTTGACTGTTCCTCGTCGTACGAAGGCCGATCTCTCAATACAGAACTTCTCCAAGGTCCAGATTTGGCTAACCCGCTTCTAGGCGTGCTGCTTAGGTTACGCAAGGAACAAATTGCAATAATGGCAGACATTTAATCCATGTACTACCAAGTACAAGTACATGAAGAGCACAGAGACTTCCTGAGATTCTTATGGTGGCCAGAAGGAGATGTTACTAAGCCGCTGGAAGTGTACCGCATGAGTGTTCATCTCTTTGGGGCGGTGTCATCTCCAAGTATCGCCAACTTTGCCTTGCAGCAAACCAGAAATGACAACTCAGAGAAATACAGCATGGAGGTACTTGATACAATCAAGCATGGCTTCTATGTAGATGATTGCCTCAAGTCTGTGGACTCCCCAAGGCAAGCAATCAAACTGATAAAGGACCTTAGGGAAGTATGCACCCTAGGGGGCTTTACCCTAACCAAATGGGTGAGCAACAGCCAGGAAGTACTCACAACAGTTCCTGAAAGTCACAGAGCCAAGCTAGTGTAACAACTTGACTTGGATAGAGAAAAGCCACCACTGGAAAGGGTACTAGGTATCCAATGGAACATCCACAGAGACACTTTCAACTTCATGGTTTCCGTCAAAAACAGAGCTCCTACTAGACAAACCATTCTCTCCATAGTCAGTTCCATATACGATCCTCTGGGTTTCCTTTCTCACCTTATCCTCAAAGCCAAGCAGATTCTACAGAAGCTTTGCATTGGAAAGTGTGGATGGGATGACATCATTCCTGAGGAACTATCAAAGCCCTGGCAAAGATGGATTACAGAACTAGATCAACTCAGCAGATTCGAGGTGGACAGATGCTTAAAGCCTGAACATTTTGGACTTGTAAGGACTGCTGAGCTGCATCACTTCTGTGACGCGAGTGAGTCAGGAATTGGTGCAGCAAGCTACCTCAGACTCACAAATAACATGGGAGATGTCCATGTTACCTTTGTATTTGGCAAAGCCAGAGTAACTCCACTAAAACAAATCACCATTCCAAGGCTTGAGCTTGCAGCTGCAACGCTTGTTGTGAAAGCAGACAGAATGTTACAAAGGGAGCTACATATGGAACTGGAGAATTCTACATTCTGGACAGACAGTACATCGGTACTGAAATACATTTTCAACCAAACAAAACGATTCCACACGTACGTTGCAAATAGGATTGCAGTGATCCACAACCTGTCTCACAAAAATCAATGGAGACATGTAAGTTCCAAGGACAATCCGGCAGACGACGCCTCACGTGGATTGCACATAGAATCATTTCTGAATTCTACCAGATGGTTGTATGGCCCCGACTTCCTGTCAAAGGAGAAAGCGGAATGGCCTGAATTTCCTGAGGATCTTGGCCACATCCCCCCAAGTGACCCAGAGGTAAAAAAGGACATCACTGTAAATTGCTTGAACATGGACAACAGCGCTACTAGCAAGCTAATTGAATACTACTCTTCATGGAAGAAACTTCAAAGAGCTGTGGGCTGGTGGCTGAAACTTAAAAAACTCGTACTGCTTCAAAGTCAGAAGGCCAAGGTTCGTGTGACCCGCTCCTTCAAACTTAAAGATGAGCAACAAGGCTTATCTGTGGAGGACTTGTATGAAGCAGAGAAGTCAATCATCCGCTATGAACAAGAGCGCTACTTTGATTCAGAACTCACTCTTCTGAAAGGGGACAAACTAGTCAAAGCGGACAGCTCCATATACGCAAATTGGATCCGATCATGGATGAAGGCATCCTAAGGATTGGAGGGCGGCTAAGTAAAACGGCTATGCCAGTGAGTTTGAAAAACCCAATCATACTGCCCAGAGACTCTCATGTATCCAAATTGATCTTGCAGGATATCCACCAGCAGGTTGGGCACTCTGGACGAAACCACATGCTCTCCAGGCTAGGTCATAAATTCTGGCTACCATCTGCAAACTCTTCAGCAAGAAAGATCATAAAATGATGTGTATTTTGCAGACGCATACAAGCAAGAGTTGGAGAGCAAAAGATGGCTGACTTGCCAGAGGATCGTGTTGCTCCGGATCTCCCACCCTTCACTCATGTGGGCATCGATTATTTCGGACCCATAGAAGTTAAGAGAGGTCGAGCACATGTGAAACAATGGGGAGTAATATTTACTTGCCTCGTGAGTCGAGCAGTTTACCTGGAAGTGGCAAGCACTTTGGACACAGACTCCTGCATCAACGCCATACGGCGATTTTTATGTCGGAGAGGATCGGTACTGACCATTCGAACAGATCGTGGTACCAACTTTGTGAGTGCTCAGAAAGAACTGGAAGCTGCTTTGATTCAGCTAAATCACCAAATAATTCAGGATGCACTCCTGACCAATCAAGTCAGGTGGTTATTCAATCCGCCTTCCGGAGCCCACTTTGGAGGAGTGTGGGAAAGACTGATCAGGCTGGTGAAAAAGGTACTCTTCTCAGTCCTAAAGCAGCAAACGATAGAGCCGTCTATGTGAGGTCGAATCCATCCTCAACGATAGACCCATCACGACTGTATCAACAGATCCAAATGATCTAGAGCCCTTAACGCCAAACCACCTGCTACAGTTAAAAACCAAACCCCTCTTGCCACCTGGGCTCTTTCGTAAAGATGAACTCTATGCCAGAAGGAGGTGGAAACAGGTGCAATACCTTGCAGACCTATTCTGGAGAAAGTGGACCAAAGAATATTTATCACTCATGCAACAAAGACAAAAGTGGTTCAAGACAAGAAAGAACTTCAATGTCAATGATGTAGTCGTCATAGTAGACGAAACTGCACCAAGGAATTCATGGCCCCTAGCCCGTGTGGTCAAGACCTTGCCGGACTCTAAAGGACATGTTCGGAGTGTGTTAGTTCGAACCAAGACAAACACACTCCAAAGGCCCATCGATAAGCTCTGCTTGCTGCTGGAAGCCGATGATTGAGCTGAAAATGTTAAATTTCCCCTGCCCCCTGCCCACTTTGCCCATGCTACTGCACACACTACCCTCTCGCACTTCTTTACACAGATGAACTGTTCTATCTTACACCACATCTACTCCCATGGGACTTTGCCCTATCCAATGGCTGGCGTATCGTGGTTGTCATACCATCAAGAACACTTATGCCACTGGGACTTTGTGGGTGGTGGGTGGTGGTTAAGTAGGGGCATGATGAAGATGGACTGGTATGGATTTTGGGACTGGGGGGGGATACATTTTGAACATTATGAAATTAGAAAAGATAATGACTGTATTGAACATTACTAATGTAATGAATTGCTTTCTGGTATTTCATGTTCATATTTTTACGTGTGCACTCTGGCTCCATTTAATGTTATTGATAACTATAATTGTTTTTGCTATAGCGTCTCCAATTAGGGGCCGGTATGTTGGAGCCATATTGACCCAATTTGAGTTGAATGGGAAACATGTAACATAATATATATTTTGATTTATGGATTATATTAATAATTGATATGAAATTGTATTTACCTGTATGATTTAAATTAATCTTGAAATAGATATTACCTGGACACTTATCTGTTGATGACTGTGGGGGCGTGGCATAGATTCACTCATAGATGCACCCCCCCCTTTGGGAGTCTTCAAATCAGTGAATGAACTGTCTGACAGCTGAGTTAGACAGCGGCATTTGGTGTGCAATAGTTTTTCGACCGCATCAAGCCAGACCAATTATATCATTTACTTTGTCAAGATCCTGTTCGATATTATTTTATTTAGTATAGCAAAGTCAACCGGAGTTTATGTTTAATAAATGTCAATCTACTTACATCCTCTCTGAGTGCTCGCCACTTCAGGGAGTGACGAGGATGACAGTACACTCACCACCGTTGATTACTGCTACAGGGTAGTCAGTGGGGTACCCCCGACCTTTAAAGAGGCCATAGTGTCCCCTGAATCAAGTAAATGGGAGAGGGCAAGGGATGAGGAGATGAGGTCCCTAGAGGACAACCACACCTTTACTCTAACCAAGTTACCAGAGGGCAGACATACAGTGGGAGGAGAATGGGTGTATTCAATGTTACCAGAGGGCAGACAGACAGTGGGAGGGAAATGGGTGAATTCAATCAAGGAGGGTATTGAAGGCCACGACAAGTACAAAGTATGGTTCGTAGCTAATTGCTTAAATTCTGAAGGAGGGTACTCCATGTTTAAATACTGAAGGAGGGTGGCTACACTGCTTAAATGCAGGAGGAGGATACTCCAGATTTAAATACGGGATGAGTAGAATCCAGGTTTAAATACCTGAGTGGATTCCATGTTTAAATACAGGAATGGATCCTATGTTTAATTCCATGTTTAAATACAGAGGTGGATGATTTACCATGTTCTAAATGAGGATGATTTACCATGTTCTAAATGATTGTGATAATGATTGTGGACTTCAGGAGGTCGGGGGTCAAGGACTACAGCCCCCTCAGCATCGACGGGGCACCGGTTGAGAGAGTGAACAGTTTCAAGTACCTCGGAGCCCACATATCCGAGGACTTGACATGGACCACACACATTGACAGTGTTGTGAAGAAGGCACGACAACGCCTCTACTTCCTCAGGCGCCTAAGGAAGTTCCAAGTCAGTCAGAAGATCCTTAGGAACTTCTACTCATGTACAATAGAGAGCATCCTGACCGGCAACATCACCTCCTGGTTTGGGAATAGCACTGCACAAGACCGTAGCAGACTACAAAGAGTGACCCGTTCAGCCGAACGCACAATTGGAGGGGGGCTTCCCACCCTCCAGAACATTTACAACAAGTGGTGCAAGGGGAAGGCTAAGAGAATTATTAAGGACTCGAGCCACCCGAACAACTGCCTCTTTGAACTGCTGCGGTCAGGCAAGCGATACCGGAGTCTTAAGGCGAGCACAGAAAGACTCAGAAGAAGCTTCTATCCCCAGGCCATCAGGCTGCTAAACGAACAATAATCGCTAAACGAACAATAATCACTATGCAACAACCATCAAATGCACACAGCACACACACCCACACGCACACACTCACTCAAACAAACAACACACTGCAGCACCCACTCTCCACACTTTAGATCACACAAACACACTTACACTTTATATTTATTGATAAAGGATTTGCACTGCAACTCGTACACCTACTGTGAATTGTACCTAAATTGCACCTCGTCCCATTTCCCCATTTCTGCCTTGCACTATATAGTATTGTATATTAGTACACTGCACAGTATTGTATATTGTATGGTAGCTACGTCTATTCTGCATCGAGCATTGTACATATGTCTAAACTGAACACTGTGACCTCTTTTTTTACTTCTAATTTTACTATGTTTTTATTTCATACTTATCTTGTCTTGCACAGTATCTGGAGCGCAACAGTAAGAAGCATTTTGTACAAAAGTATTCTGTACTTCTGTATGACAACTATTAAAGAAACTTGAACTTGAAACTTGAAATGATTTAATAATGTGGAAAAGATCCTGAAATGTTTTGACTGATGTAAGAGATGTATAGAGAAGCTGTGGGTAGCCTCAGTTGTTTGACAACCTGTACTCGCCCTGACCTATGTTTTGTAGTGAGTAAAACATTGTCACAGCAGTTTGCTGACCCCACAGAGAAGCATTGAACTACGTCAAAAACATGTTTTTCGTTATCCCAAAGGTACAGCAGCAGACGAACAGCTGTGTTTCAGAAAGGGCAGCAAGGGTTTAGGGCTTAAAGCCCACAGTGATACTATCAACCTGTGAAGCCGAGTGTATGTTTCTAGCTATGACAATGCAGAAATGTGTTTATCTAGAACAACTGCTCGAAGTGATGGACACCTATGTATATATGAAGACTGTTGTTTATGAGGGCAACCAGGGAACCATTGTGATTGCTAGGAACCCAGTGTGCCGACATAGATGTAAACATGTCGATATAGGATATCATTTCATCAGATCTGTCATCAGAGAAGAAAGAATGACACTGATTTATTGTCCAACGGATGACACGGTAGCTGACACTATGAGAAAACCTGTCTCCAAATAGAAATTGAAGAGATTTGCAGAGGTCATGTTTGATGTGTAAATATTGACTGCCATATTCTTTTGATGTTTTGGATTGTATTATTTTCTTTGTCAAATGTTTTTGGAGAAGTTATCCAGTGTGCTAAACAACCCTAAGTGGGAGTGTTGAAGTTAGAGGTTCTATGTAGGATTGCAAGTAACTGTCTAACTGCATATATAACTGTTTCCACTAGAGGGCGCTCTAGGCGGAGCCACTCATGATACCACCAGGTGGCGAGTATATAAAGAGATGTCTCCTCCCCCTCTATCTCTTCCACCTGCCTCTCAGTGAGAGGAGAACTCTAGAACTGCTGTTTAACATGTGAATGAATAAACCACGTTATTGTCGCCCCGGCGTGATCTGGGCCCATAACCTGTTGACAGAATCTGGCTATGGGGCGACAATAATGTGGTCAAGAGGCATGGTTTCTATCTTTAGCCTTTGGCATGGTTTATTATTTACATGGTAAAGCAGCAGTACAAGAGTTCTCCTCTCTGTGAGAGGCAGGTGGGGAAGAGGTAGAGGGGGAGGAGACATCTCCTTAAATACTCGCCACCTGGTGGCAGCATTAGTGGCTCCGCCTAGAGCGCCCTCTAGTGGAAACAGTTAGATATACAGTTAGACAGTTACTTGCAATCCTACATAGAACCTCTAACTTTAACATCATCTATCAACTGTGCTACAAAATCAAAAAACTAAAACCAATGACTAAAATGTGAAAATAAAAAAATGCATTTTTTTCCGTCAGTAATTTGTGATAGTGGACGATGTGATTTCCAATTCATTATTAATTTGGTTTCACCAACATTCATGGTATTCGTGTGACGTAACCAGTATGGTGAAACGACAACCCTTATTGGCCAAGGTCCTCATCTAACGATAATAATGATGACCCATTATTTGATTGCAATCACTCGATTGTTTGCCGGCCGGTCTGCGACGGGATGCTCTCGGATACACGTGCCGATGTTTAGCCATTCTCACGAGGCTCGCACACGGCCGTTGCAAAGTGTGTCATTGAATTTCACAGTGATGTCTGTGAGTGTGTGTGTGCACCCGCCCTCTGGCTGTTGATGCTCCAGCTGCTGTCCTCTGGCACTGTAGGTTTATCTGGTGGGTTGGGATTGAGCGGTAATCTCAGGGAGCCGGGCAGACCTGGCTCTCTCTCTCTCTCTCTCTCTCTCTCTCTCTCTCTCTCTCTCTCTCTTCTCTCTCTCTCTCTCTGTGTGGCAGACCTGGCTCTCTCTCTCTCTGTGGCAGACCTGGCTCTCTCTCTCTGTGGCAGACCTGGCTCTCTCTCTCTCTCTCTCTCTCTCTCTCTCTCTCTCTCTCTCTCTCTCTCTCTCTCTCTCTCTCTCTCTCTCTCTCTCTCTCTCTCTCTCTCTTCTGTGGCAGACCTGGCTCTCTCTCTCTCTCTGTTGCAGACCTGGCTCTCTCTCTCTCTCTCTCTCTCTATCTCTCTCTCTCTCTCTCTCTCTCTCTCTCCTCTCTCTCTCTCTCTCATCTCTCTCTCTCTCTTGCTCGCTCTCTCTCTCTCTCTCTCCCTCTCTCTCTGTGGCAGACCTGGCTCTCTCTCTCTCTCTCTCTCTCTCTCTCTCTCTCTCTCTCTCTCTCTCTCTCTCTCTCTCTCTCTCTCTCTCTCTCTCTCTCTCCTCTCTCTCTCTCTCTCTCTCTCTCTCTCTCTCTCTGTGGCAGACCTGGTTCTCTCTCTCTGTGTTCCCTGTGACTGACAGGAAAAGTCAAGGGGAAACACCGTGCACTCTAGCCTCCTCAGTCGCCCGGGAACGCGTTCCAACATTTCACACATTTGTATACATATTAATGACATTACATTAACATTAATTAATGTATGTGTATAGTACTTAGGGTAATAGATGAGACCAAATTATGTTGAAGCCAGATGTTGTTGTACAGTAGGAGTTCTCATGGTTTTTATGACTGAGGCCAATTTAGGGACCCGTCGTTGGATTGAGGGCCACCCAAGAAAAAAATGTATGACGTAATCCGTCTTGTGAGTAGGTATCTCATACATGACTCGTGAGATGCCTAATTGCCATCCAACCAGTAGCCTAGCAAGCTTTACATTTTTAACTTGACATCTTAGCCCAGGTGGCGCAGTTTTACCCTTCTTAAAATCGAAGTATTGTGTGATGTTGTAGGTTGGTTTATAACTGTATTGGAACTGGACCAAATATAATGCATTTACATCTTAACTCAATCAGCGCCAATCACGTAAAAAGTCGGGTTATCTCGCCAACGGTTGAGCGCCAAACCAGAGAAAAGTCGGGTTTTCTATCGTTTTCATTGTTTTTTCTTTTATTCGATTTTAATATTCTATACAGTCTCACGACATCAGTGTATCATTGAGACTCATTCTGAGACCCTGAGATTGCAATGCCCCCCGAATCCTGCTAGGTGGCAGTATCGCCTACCCTTTGAAACCTTATTTCACACGGGTGGAGAAATGGTACCCGAGCAAGTGAAAGGTGTCATGATCCTAGGCCCGGTCCTGGCTGGACTGGGCAGGTTGGTAACATTGGGCAGTGCACTCCAACTAACAGTGGGCAATGCCCTCCATCCAACATTGGCTCTCTGCCTAACATTGGTCTCCTACCCTCTGGTGGCCATCCGCAGACGGTGCGCTCCAGTACACTGGACATCCTGACTACTGTGTTAACAATAATTAATAGTATGATTAATGTGGTGTCATGGTGTGTACTGTTGTTGACTTTCCCTTCCCTTGTGTGATGTGGTGTACTGTTGGGTTGTCATGAGTTGCTTTTGTGTTTGTCATTGACTGGTGTCTAGGTTGTTGTGTTCTGTGTTGGCCAGGTGTTTCTGTTTGTTAATTAGTCGGGGTATTTAGGTGTCTGTCTGTCTCCCCTTCGTTGTGGCGACATTCCTCCTGTCTCCTTCCCCGTTTCCTGTCCACGCCGTATTGTGCTGTCATCCTATAGTAAGTGTTAGCGTTTGTTGTTTTGTTCCTATAGTAAGTGTTAGTGTTTGTTGATTTGTTTGAGTAGGTGGTTAAGTAGTTTCCGTTGTTCTTTGTATTGCACTGGATTCTACAGTAAACTCTCTCTCCAAACTTCAAAACCTCGTCTCTGCCTCCTCCATACCTTACTCTTTCTGCAAAACTGTATTCTACCTACCTCCATCGTAACAGAATGTCGCCACCAGTAATGAATACAGCAAAGAGGGCAAGAGATACCATTCGGGTCGTCCAGAGCCTGATGGCCGGTGACATGGAGCACTACTCACTGGCCAAGTGGGGGTTCCTGCTCCGGAAGATCGACCAGGTCGCCACAGAGATTCCGACACTGCAGCCAGCGATGTGGGAGCTGGCTGAACATGTTGCGGTCCTCATGGATAAGCATAGGTCGGAGGCTAGGGTAGCTAGCCTGCCGACTGTTTTCAGGCTTACGGTCAGCCTAGAGCCCCCCACAGCCGTTGAGGCTGTTCTGACGTATCCAGTTAGCACAGCTCCGCCTGTTAGCTCCGCCACTATAGATGGCCAGACGTCCCCAGTTGGTACAGCTCCACCCGTTAGCTCCACTCATACAGCTAACCAGACGTTCCCAGCTAACATAGCTCCGCCCGTTAGCTTCGTGCCGATAGCTAACCGGCCGTCCCCAGCTAACACAGAACCGCCCGTTAGCTTCGTGCCAATAGCTAACCGGCCGTCCCCAGTTATCACAGCTCCGCCTGTTAGCTCCGCCACCATAGATGGCCAGACGTCTCCAGTTGGTACAGCTCCACCCGTTAGCTCCGCTCATACAGCTAACCAGACGTCCACAGCTAACATAGCTCCGCCCGTTAGCTTCGTGCCAATAGCTAACCGGCCGTCCCCAGCTAACATAGCTCCGCCCGTTAGCTCCGTCCCAATAGCTAACCGGCCGTCCCCAGTTAGCACAGCTCCGCCTGTTAGCCCCGCTACCTTAGCTAACCAGACGCCCACTGCTAACCTAGGCACCAGGTTCAAGGTGAGTCTGGTACCGGAGACGGACCAGATGTCCCCAGCTAGCACAGTCTCCAGTGCTAGAATAGGCTCCAGGTTCAGGGTGAGCCTAGTAACTGAGACGGACCAGATGTCCCAAGATAGTCAGGTCTCTGCAGCTAGCAGGCCTAGGAGGGCTATCAGGACAGGAGCTGCTAGGCTCTCCCCGACTGTTAGCTTAGCCTCAGCAGTTAGCCAGGCATTCCCAGCTAGCACAGTTCCCACAGTGAGTCCAGGGCCCACAGTTAGCCTAGCCGCCGAGGCTAGTATGGCTGGCAAGGCCTCCACAGCTGGTCCAGCTTCCACGCCCAGTCCAGCCTCTGCTCTGGGTCCTGGCTCCTCATCCCCGGATCCTACACCATGCCTCGCCGCCGAGACCGGTCCAGTCTCCACGCCCTGCCCAGCCTCTCCACCTGGTCCGGCTGCCGTGCCGACTCCCGGCTCCTCGACGGATCCTGGCTCCTCATCCCCGGGTCCTACACCACGCCTCGCCGCCGAGACCGGCCCGGTCTCCACATCCTGCCCGGCCTCTACCCCTGGCCCGGCTGCGGTGCCGCCGCCCTGCTCCTCGACGGATCCTGGCTCCCCGTCTGGTCCAGCTCTGCGCCGTGATCGGCGTCCTGGTCCTCGCCGGGGTCTTCGCCGTGGGCTTCGCCGTGGTCTTCGCCGGGGCCTGCGTGAGATCCTGCTCCGGGGGTCGTCGCCGCCGCACCTCCGTTCCGGCTCTCCCGAACCGGTCCCTAGTCCGGCGGCTGGAGGGCCCCTCGTCCGGGATCCTGCTCTGGGGTCCAGCTCCCCTTCCCGGGCTCCTACACCTGTTCCCGGGTCCAGCTCCCCTTCCCGGGCTCCTACACCTGTTCCCAGGTCCAGTCTCCCTCCCCGGGCTCCTACACTTGTCCCCACCCCCCCTCGTCGGACCTCGGTTCTCAGGTTCTGCCCCCCTCCCCGGGTCTCGGTGCCCGTCCCCACCCCTCCTCGTCGGGCCTCTGTTCCCAGGTCTGGTCCTCCTCCCCGGGCCTCTGTTCCCGTTCCCACCCCCCCTCTCCGGGCATCTGCGCCCGTTTTCAACCCCCCTGGCTGCTATGCCCCTCCTGGGTTTTTCGTTCAGCCTCCTGGTCCCTCTTCTTCGGGTCCTCTCCCTGGGTCCTCTCCGGGGTTCCGGCTTCCTCCCTCACCTGCTTATGGACGTTATTTTCGGGGGTCTGGAAGCCCCCCGTTGAGGGGGGGGGTACTGTCATGATCCTAGGCCCGGTCCTGGCTGGACTGGGCAGGTTGGTAACATTGGGCAGTGCCCTCCAACTAACAGTGGGCAATGCCCTCTATCCAACATTGGCTCTCTGCCTAACATTGGTCTCCTACCCTCTGGTGGCCATCCGCAGACGGTGCGCTCCAGTACACTGGACATCCTGACTACTGTGTTAACAATAATTAATAGTATGATTAATGTGGTGTCATGGTGTGTACTGTTGTTGACTTTCCCTTCCCTTGTGTGATGTGGTGTACTGTTGGGTTGTCATGAGTTGCTTTTGTGTTTGTCATTGACTGGTGTCTAGGTTGTTGTGTTCTGTGTTGGCCAGGTGTTTCTGTTTGTTAATTAGTCGGGGTATTTAGGTGTCTGTCTGTCTCCCCTTCGTTGTGGCGACATTCCTCCTGTCTCCTTCCCCGTTTCCTGTCCACGCCGTATTGTGCTGTCATCCTATAGTAAGTGTTAGCGTTTGTTGTTTTGTTCCTATAGTAAGTGTTAGTGTTTGTTGATTTGTTTGAGTAGGTGGTTAAGTAGTTTCCGTTGTTCTTTGTATTGCACTGGATTCTACAGTAAACTCTCTCTCCAAACTTCAAACCTCGTCTCCGCCTCCTCCATACCTTACCCTTTCTGCAAAACTGTATTCTACCTACCTCCATCGTAACAGAAAGGCTTCTTTCGAGCCACTTGGAACGCGTCCAGCACACTTGATTCATAGTTTGCCCCATTTCATGTCAGGGACCCGATGGACATCAATACTGGAAATCGCAATCAGACAATTGGAATATTCATATTGGAATACCTCCTAGGAAAGGTAGGGACTATATGACATCAATCCTACTTTGAGCCTACAATGATTTCACATCAATCGTAACGATCATATAACATACTCCAAAACGTATGCCGCTGCTGACGATCAGATCATCACAAAACGACCCTTTGATGCCTTCATGATGAAACATAATACCTATTATATACCTTTGATTTGGAAATAGTATCGTGTCCAGGCGAGCAACGCAAACAACTTTCGCAAAATGCTCATAGCGCTCCATAACTCCGCTTCTAGGAATTAGCTAGGATCACTCTGAAACTACAATATTAACAATATTCACCACGGGATAACACGCGAACGTATACATGAAAAAAGTTACTCTTTTACATGTTGGACGAGAGATAGTGACTGTCAAATGAGCCATAGTATTGTCTCCATAGCTATAATATAGAATATAGATATAGCTCTGCAAACATTGTGACGTACCGTGAAAACGCCTATCTTTTAAAGCGTGGCCCATTGATAACAGGGATAGGGATACACGCTGGTGCTGAAACACCTCATCACGGGCCGCCAGAAACATTTCCAAGAGCACCATTGGCCCACAGGCCGTACTTTGAGAATGCCTGTTCTAAAGAGTATGGTTGTTGTGGCACCTTGAGAATGTCACTCAAGTCATCACCCTGTTGTCTTTCCCTAGGAGTGGGCAGCGTTGAGGAGTAGTTAACTACACGTCGCTCAATTCCTATTTGAACTACATTTAGCAGTTGTTGGATGGTAGTTTAACTATATCCAAATCGTTGCATGTTGTTCAGTCTGTCATTCCGTCTCAAATGCTCTTTTACTTTTTCTTTTGTTTTGGGTGTGGCTTGAAGTTGAGTGGGTATAGGGGGAGGGGTTGCTACTGCTGGCCACACCTCAGGCTCTGCCAAGAGAGGTCTGGAGAAATTAACGATAAAGTTGCTCAACTCTAACCACATGTTGAACCAAAATGTAAACAAAGTGGGGCTCTTTTGCCTAGAGGTCGCTGTTTGACAGCATTACAAATTCTACCTTTAACTACTTTAGATCATGTAGTATGTTCAAATACACCCTCAGACAAGGGGAAGTGAGGTCTTACCCTCCCTGGTAACTTACTCATACACACCCACACTGTCCGCTTGGTTGCTGCTCCATGTGTCATCCCTACGGTATATGACGTTCCATACTCAGATCGTGACCATTTTCCGCAATGTAGTTTGGATGTAGTTGAAAGTAGCTACTTATTGAAAGTAGTGTTAGTTAGACAAAAACATGTTTTTTTTTTTTTTTTTTTTTTTTTAATCTTTCTTCCCCTCCTTTTTCCCGATTTTTCTCCCATCCCACCCTTCCTGGTTGTTGCGTACTTTCCCCTACTGTTGGTCCGGGAGACCGGAGACTGTCACATGCTTTCCTCCGACGCATGTGCAGCCTGGGGCAGGCCAACCTGGCCGCGCAGGTTCTCACCGGGGAGAGTGTAGCGTGTGGGAGGCCACACTATCTCTCCTTAGTTCCAACCCTCGCTGAGCAGGCGCCCCGACCGAACTGTAGGGGTCGCTGTCCACAACGCCCAGGACCCACCCTTCAGCTTTCCCACCCCCTGATACAGCCAATTGTATCAGTGTGAGAGGACAGCCAAGCTGATAGCAACGCCGGGAGCTGGATTCGAACAGGCGAATCCTAGTGTCTCCCGGTGTTGGTGACGAACGTAATCTCCGTACGCCACCTGCCCCCCCAGACAAAAACATGTTTAGAGAGTAGACACGATTTAGTTTAACTTCTTAAATTGTGAAGTAGCAAGTACTACAGAGTAGTTTCACCGACACCGGGAGAGGGAAACTCCAGATGGTACACGTTGGACGGTTCACACCATGTAATACTGATAGAATGCACACAGATGTTGAACCATCATTTGCCTTTGGGTAGCGCCCCCCTCACAACCTAACCCCACTGAGAGAATAGTTCATTTCACCTCTACAGCAGAAAAGACACTGTGTTCCCTTCCTCTACGCTGTGATTCAAACAGGCGGTCCGAGGAGACGAGACAGCTGCGATATTAGACCCTGAGCGGAGTTATTTGACATGGTTGAAAATCCTGTTTTGGAGGCACACACACCGGTCATAAATACTGACATTTCCTTGGTTTGGTGAGTTACCAAGAGGGAGGGACAGCCATTTCACGGGCTAGAAAGTGCCCGTCATCATCGCCCACCAGTGACAACCCTGGAATTGTCTCTCTCGCGGAGAGCCGCTAGGCAGTTCTGGCGTGTCGACATCTGCAGAGCTGGAACCCCTGCCTGTGCCAATGCCGCATCTTACTGGCCGGCCTGCTGGAAAATTAGCAGCACAGATCAAAAAGGATGGGGAGGGTTCAGCGAGCCAGAGTGAACTCTTGGCTCCCACGTGGAAAGGATATATGAGAGACGGGTGATGGCGGGGGTCGCCAGGAAAATAGGACACAGACTGGTAGCCTGTGAACTCGTCTGGTTTAAGATTTTTTTTTTATTATTTGATTTCAGCTGCACCGTCTGCAACCACAGCTCTGCTGTGCGGTGCATTGGTGTAATGAGGTTGCCCTGGTTTCATAAGTACCGTGTTTTGGCTGTAGCTGTCCCTGTCTTGCCTTAATAATAAAAAAAATTAATATATTCCTCATTACTTGTTACAAAAGTAATATTATTACTGTACTTATTACTCTCTGGGAGCAGTGATTCTTTACGTTACCCCCCCACAATTGCTTCCTTTCTTACCAGCGTCTCTACTTTTCGTAGCTCCATTTCTGCAGACCCTCTCTGATTGGTTGAGCCCATTTCTGCAGACCCCTCTCTGATTGGCCGAGCGAGCGCATGCGCATGAGCCGCGACAAGCACCTCTAGCCAGGAATCGAAACTCCGTTAAGCTCCAGAGAGAGAGGCTGAAAACCCACAGTTCTTGCCCGACGGATGGGAGCCGAATCCCGGATCAGAGTTTTCTGATGAATACCCCCAAAACATTGAGGTCGCGAACGCAATTTATACGCATGGAAGTAATGATTACGCCATAACGAATCATTAAAAAAATATACCGTTAACTGGAATATGTTGTGTGTGCCTTTACACATATGTTGGATTATGTAATTGGTTTGTCATTAAAAACCAATAATAATCGCTCGCATCGCCGGCTTCGCTGACCAGAGCTCTCTCAGATTCAAAGTTTTAATTGCAGCCTGGAACATACATGTTTCGGAACCAATGTATAACTAGACAGTTACAATATAACATTTATATTAAGAGAAAGAGTCTGGTGGTCAATGTCGGATTGCTACGGAAATGTTGTGTCTTACTAATAATAACTAATTCCTTGGTCAATAGAAGTCTCTGTGATACTTTCTGAATATGATTTGGGAACATCAAATGGGCAGGGTTATAATAGAAGAAAGACAGTGTAAACAATATAATTAACTCTGAATATAATAACAGCTCGGCATTCAATACCATAGTCCCCTCCATACTCATAGCCAAGCTCAGGGACCTGGGCTTGAACTATGACCTCTGCCAGTGGGTCTTGGACTTCCTGACTGGCAGACCCCAGGTGGTGAGAGCAGGCAACTGCACCTCCTCATCCATCACCCTCAACATAGGGGCCCCCCAGGGCTGTGTTCTGAGTCCCCTCCTCTACTCCCTGTACACACACGACTGTGTGGCTCAGCGGAGTAGCAATACAATCATCAAATTTGCTGACGACACAGTGGTGGTGGGCCTGATCTCTGCCAACGACGAGAGGGCCTACCTGGAAGAGGTCAAGGTCCTGGCGGGATGGTGCCAGGAAAACAGCCTCTCCCTGAACGTCAGCAAAACAAAGGAGATGATTGTGGACTTCAGGAGGTCGGGGGTCAAGGACTACAGCCCCCTCAGCATCGACGGGGCACCGGTTGAGAGAGTCAACAGCTTTAAGTACCTCGGAGCCTACATATCCGAGGACTTGACATGGACCACACACATTGACAGTGTTGTGAAGAAGGCACGACAACGCCTCTACTTCCTCAGGCGCCTAAGGAAGTTCCAAGTCAGTCAGAAGATCCTTAAGAACTTCTACTCATGTACAATAGAGAGCATCTTGACCGGCAACATCACCTCCTGGTTTGGGAATAGCACTGCACAAGACCGAAGCAGACTACAAAGAGTGACACGTTCAGCCGAACGCACAATTGGAGGGGGGCTCCCCACCCTCCAGAACATTTACAACAAGCGTTGCAAGGGCAAGGCTAAGAGAATCATTAAAGACTCCAGTCACCCGAACAACTACCTCTTTGAACTGCTGCGGTCAGGCAAGCGATACCGGAGTCTCAAGGCGAGCACAGAAAGACTCAGAAGAAGCTTCTATCCCCAGGCCATCAGGCTGCTAAACGAACAATGAATGAACACTACACAACAACAACCACCAAACGCACATAGCACACACATCCACATGCACACACTCACTTTAAACAAACACACTGTAGCACCCACTCCACACACTTTATAGCACACACCCACTTTAAACAAACACACTGTAGCACCCACTCCCCACACTTTATATTTATTGATGAAGGATTGCACTACAACTCGTACACCTTACTGTAAATTGTACCTAAATTGTACCTCATCCCATTTCTGCTTTGCACTAGATAGTACTGTACATTAGTACACTGCATAGTATTGTATATTATGGTAACTCAGAACATTGTACATATGTCTATACCGAACACTGTGACCTCATTTTCTTCTTCTAAATTACATGCTATACTATGTTATTTGATACTATCTTGTCTAGCACAGTCTCTGGAGCGTAACAGTAAGAAGCATTTTGTATGAAAGTATTCTGTACTTCTGTATGACAACTATTAAAGAAACTTAAAGAAACTTGAACTTGAACTAATAATGAGGAAAAAGAAACAGGATACACAACAAGGTGCATGAGATGAGGTTATATGTAGAACATGGTACAGTTACAGTAAGTGGGGAGTGCGTCATGGTACAGTTACAGTAAGTGGGGAGTGTAAACACTAAACAGTGATTCAAACCCCCTCAATGTACAGTTTCTGACAGCTGGGCTGTGTTGAACTTGTCACGTGAAATAACGTTATGTGAATAAACCGCGAAATAACATAACGTTATGTTTTATATAATGTTACAATGTACAGTTTCTGACAGCTGGCTGTGTTGTGAAATGTGCATAATGTTATGAATAAACCGCGAAGTCACGCGAAATAACGTTATACGCGAATCTGGTAGTACATTTCTTTTTATCTTCTTGATATGATAACATTACAGCCTTTTGCCATCAGAGAGGGGCTTCGCTCAACCAATCAGAGAGGGGTCTGCAGAAATGGGCTCAACCAATCAGAGAGGGGTCTGCAGAAATGGAGCTACGAAAAGTAGAGACGCTTCTTACCATTCTCGAAGTCAACTTCCTGTCTGTTGTTGCTACGCAACTACGGCGTGGGGGAAACATTGTGAACGCTTCATTTAGTGCAGATACGGATCAGAAAAAGTGGCAAATGAAACACAATCAAGGGTAATTTTCTTCTGTGCATCACAATGCCAAAGAGCTGCTGTGTTACGTTTTGTATTAATAACAAAAACTAAAATCCAAATCGCAAGTTTTATATAATACTGAGCCGACTAGCCGAGGCATCACGGAGGAAAAAGTGGCTGGCTAGCTCTAGTTCATGACAGCTAGCATAGCTTGTCCAACAATGTAGTAGTACTACAGTAGCGATAGGAGCTTATCTTATCTTATTTAATCTTACGTGGATGTTTGATCAGGTAGTGGTACACATTTGGGTATTCGAGAGATGGCCATGTCTTTGGGTTCTCCCAATGGTTGAGGCCGGGTGTCTACTGTCTAGCAGCCAGTCTGCTAGCTTGTTGGCTAGCCAGCTGTTTTCCATATCCAAAATTCGGGTCAGGTAATCAGGAGGACAGTGAACTGGACTGTAACAGTTATATTTGAGAGATGTCAACGTTCATTTAAAAGGGGTTAACTACAGTGGCGGCTGGTGAATTATTCTCCAGGGGGGGGCGTTATACCAAACATTTTGCAAACATGTACTGAGGTATCACAATGTCACACACACACACGCGTGCACGCATTGGCGAAACCACACACTGAGTAGCCTACTGTGCACATCAGAGCTTAGGCGAAACCACAAGGTACGAATATTTAAGTAGGTAGAGTACAACTATCACCATTGCCATCAATCAATATATGATCACAGTCAATGCAGCCACGTTTCCAATAGCGCCTACACAAACACGCATGCCCAGATCTCAAAACTCTCTCTCTTGCGCGCGCTCGCGCTCTCGCTCTCTCTCTCTCTCTCTCTCTCTCTCTCTCTCTCTCTCTCTCTCTCTCGCTCTCTCTCTCTCTCGCTCTCTCTCTCTCTCGGACTCGGGAGCAGCATATTATCACTGTAATATATTTGTGCATGCTCCCACGCGCACGCCCGTATTCAGATCCGTACAATAATAATCACAGAGGTATATATTGTCATTTGAAACAAGTTACCAATATATTGTCCCGGGTGATTATGCCCCCCCCCCCCCCCCCGCGGCGAAATTAATTAGTATCCCCCTGTATCTCTCTATCTCTCTCTTTCTCTCACACACACACACAGCATGACGTGGAATCCCAGGCACTAACCTTACACAAATTAGAAGGAACTGCAAAGGATCACCTAGTATACAGTATATACCAAGAATAACTTCACTATGAGTACAGCATATTTTGCATATTGTTAAAAGAGCCAAGGCTAGCTTGCGTAAATTAAACATAGACTTACCATCACAAGAAAGCTCAACGCATACATTTGATTGTCGAAATCCGTTTGTTTCCCAAATACCAAAATGGCGGCGGTCTCGTGACATCAGTGTGTCTTCGAGAATCAGAATTTGGGACAACATAGCCTCCTTCGCTTCGCCTGTGTGCCCGGAAAATAGGACACAGACTGGTAGCCTGTGAACTCGTCTGGTTTAAGATTTTTTTTTTATTATTTGATTTCAGCTGCACCGTCTGCAACCACAGCTCTGCTGTGCGGTGCATTGGTGTAATGAGGTTGCCCTGGTTTCATAAGTACCGTGTTTTGGCTGTAGCTGTCCCTGTCTTGCCTTAATAATAAAAAAAATTAATATATTCCTCATTACTTGTTACAAAAGTAATATTATTACTGTACTTATTACTCTCTGGGAGCAGTGATTCTTTACGTTACCCCCCCACAATTGCTTCCTTTCTTACCAGCGTCTCTACTTTTCGTAGCTCCATTTCTGCAGACCCTCTCTGATTGGTTGAGCCCATTTCTGCAGACCCCTCTCTGATTGGCCGAGCGAGCGCATGCGCATGAGCCGCGACAAGCGCCTCTAGCCAGGAATCGAAACTCCGTTAAGCTCCAGAGAGAGAGGCTGAAAACCCACAGTTCTTGCCCGACGGATGGGAGCCGAATCCCGGATCAGAGTTTTCTGATGAATACCCCCAAAACATTGAGGTCGCGAACGCAATTTATACGCATGGAAGTAATGATTACGCCATAACGAATCATTAAAAAAATATACCGTTAACTGGAATATGTTGTGTGTGCCTTTACACATATGTTGGATTATGTAATTGGTTTGTCATTAAAAACCAATAATAATCGCTCGCATCGCCGGCTTCGCTGACCAGAGCTCTCTCAGATTCAAAGTTTTAATTGCAGCCTGGAACATACATGTTTCGGAACCAATGTATAACTAGACAGTTACAATATAACATTTATATTAAGAGAAAGAGTCTGGTGGTCAATGTCGGATTGCTACGGAAATGTTGTGTCTTACTAATAATAACTAATTCCTTGGTCAATAGAAGTCTCTGTGATACTTTCTGAATATGATTTGGGAACATCAAATGGGCAGGGTTATAATAGAAGAAAGACAGTGTAAACAATATAATTAACTCTGAATATAATAACAGCTCGGCATTCAATACCATAGTCCCCTCCATACTCATAGCCAAGCTCAGGGACCTGGGCTTGAACTATGACCTCTGCCAGTGGGTCTTGGACTTCCTGACTGGCAGACCCCAGGTGGTGAGAGCAGGCAACTGCACCTCCTCATCCATCACCCTCAACATAGGGGCCCCCCAGGGCTGTGTTCTGAGTCCCCTCCTCTACTCCCTGTACACACACGACTGTGTGGCTCAGCGGAGTAGCAATACAATCATCAAATTTGCTGACGACACAGTGGTGGTGGGCCTGATCTCTGCCAACGACGAGAGGGCCTACCTGGAAGAGGTCAAGGTCCTGGCGGGATGGTGCCAGGAAAACAGCCTCTCCCTGAACGTCAGCAAAACAAAGGAGATGATTGTGGACTTCAGGAGGTCGGGGGTCAAGGACTACAGCCCCCTCAGCATCGACGGGGCACCGGTTGAGAGAGTCAACAGCTTTAAGTACCTCGGAGCCTACATATCCGAGGACTTGACATGGACCACACACATTGACAGTGTTGTGAAGAAGGCACGACAACGCCTCTACTTCCTCAGGCGCCTAAGGAAGTTCCAAGTCAGTCAGAAGATCCTTAAGAACTTCTACTCATGTACAATAGAGAGCATCTTGACCGGCAACATCACCTCCTGGTTTGGGAATAGCACTGCACAAGACCGAAGCAGACTACAAAGAGTGACACGTTCAGCCGAACGCACAATTGGAGGGGGGCTCCCCACCCTCCAGAACATTTACAACAAGCGTTGCAAGGGCAAGGCTAAGAGAATCATTAAAGACTCCAGTCACCCGAACAACTACCTCTTTGAACTGCTGCGGTCAGGCAAGCGATACCGGAGTCTCAAGGCGAGCACAGAAAGACTCAGAAGAAGCTTCTATCCCCAGGCCATCAGGCTGCTAAACGAACAATGAATGAACACTACACAACAACAACCACCAAACGCACATAGCACACACATCCACATGCACACACTCACTTTAAACAAACACACTGTAGCACCCACTCCACACACTTTATAGCACACACCCACTTTAAACAAACACACTGTAGCACCCACTCCCCACACTTTATATTTATTGATGAAGGATTGCACTACAACTCGTACACCTTACTGTAAATTGTACCTAAATTGTACCTCATCCCATTTCTGCTTTGCACTAGATAGTACTGTACATTAGTACACTGCATAGTATTGTATATTATGGTAACTCAGAACATTGTACATATGTCTATACCGAACACTGTGACCTCATTTTCTTCTTCTAAATTACATGCTATACTATGTTATTTGATACTATCTTGTCTAGCACAGTCTCTGGAGCGTAACAGTAAGAAGCATTTTGTATGAAAGTATTCTGTACTTCTGTATGACAACTATTAAAGAAACTTAAAGAAACTTGAACTTGAACTAATAATGAGGAAAAAGAAACAGGATACACAACAAGGTGCATGAGATGAGGTTATATGTAGAACATGGTACAGTTACAGTAAGTGGGGAGTGCGTCATGGTACAGTTACAGTAAGTGGGGAGTGTAAACACTAAACAGTGATTCAAACCCCCTCAATGTACAGTTTCTGACAGCTGGGCTGTGTTGAACTTGTCACGTGAAATAACGTTATGTGAATAAACCGCGAAATAACATAACGTTATGTTTTATATAACGTTACAATGTACAGTTTCTGACAGCTGGCTGTGTTGTGAAATGTGCATAATGTTATGAATAAACCGCGAAGTCACGCGAAATAACGTTATACGCGAATCTGGTAGTACATTTCTTTTTATCTTCTTGATATGATAACATTACAGCCTTTTGCCATCAGAGAGGGGCTTCGCTCAACCAATCAGAGAGGGGTCTGCAGAAATGGGCTCAACCAATCAGAGAGGGGTCTGCAGAAATGGAGCTACGAAAAGTAGAGACGCTTCTTACCATTCTCGAAGTCAACTTCCTGTCTGTTGTTGCTACGCAACTACGGCGTGGGGGAAACATTGTGAACGCTTCATTTAGTGCAGATACGGATCAGAAAAAGTGGCAAATGAAACACAATCAAGGGTAATTTTCTTCTGTGCATCACAATGCCAAAGAGCTGCTGTGTTACGTTTTGTATTAATAACAAAAACTAAAATCCAAATCGCAAGTTTTATATAATACTGAGCCGACTAGCCGAGGCATCACGGAGGAAAAAGTGGCTGGCTAGCTCTAGTTCATGACAGCTAGCATAGCTTGTCCAACAATGTAGTAGTACTACAGTAGCGATAGGAGCTTATCTTATCTTATTTAATCTTACGTGGATGTTTGATCAGGTAGTGGTACACATTTGGGTATTCGAGAGATGGCCATGTCTTTGGGTTCTCCCAATGGTTGAGGCCGGGTGTCTACTGTCTAGCAGCCAGTCTGCTAGCTTGTTGGCTAGCCAGCTGTTTTCCATATCCAAAATTCGGGTCAGGTAATCAGGAGGACAGTGAACTGGACTGTAACAGTTATATTTGAGAGATGTCAACGTTCATTTAAAAGGGGTTAACTACAGTGGCGGCTGGTGAATTATTCTCCAGGGGGGGGCGTTATACCAAACATTTTGCAAACATGTACTGAGGTATCACAATGTCACACACACACACGCGTGCACGCATTGGCGAAACCACACACTGAGTAGCCTACTGTGCACATCAGAGCTTAGGCGAAACCACAAGGTACGAATATTTAAGTAGGTAGAGTACAACTATCACCATTGCCATCAATCAATATATGATCACAGTCAATGCAGCCACGTTTCCAATAGCGCCTACACAAACACGCATGCCCAGATCTCAAAACTCTCTCTCTTGCGCGCGCTCGCGCTCTCGCTCTCTCTCTCTCTCTCTCTCTCTCTCTCTCTCTCTCTCTCTCTCTCTCGCTCTCTCTCTCTCTCGCTCTCTCTCTCTCTCGGACTCGGGAGCAGCATATTATCACTGTAATATATTTGTGCATGCTCCCACGCGCACGCCCGTATTCAGATCCGTACAATAATAATCACAGAGGTATATATTGTCATTTGAAACAAGTTACCAATATATTGTCCCGGGTGATTATGCCCCCCCCCCCCCCCCCCCGCGGCGAAATTAATTAGTATCCCCCTCTATCTCTCTATCTCTCTCTTTCTCTCACACACACACACAGCATGACGTGGAATCCCAGGCACTAACCTTACACAAATTAGAAGGAACTGCAAAGGATCACCTAGTATACAGTATATACCAAGAATAACTTCACTATGAGTACAGCATATTTTGCATATTGTTAAAAGAGCCAAGGCTAGCTTGCGTAAATTAAACATAGACTTACCATCACAAGAAAGCTCAACGCATACATTTGATTGTCGAAATCCGTTTGTTTCCCAAATACCAAAATGGCGGCGGTCTCGTGACATCAGTGTGTCTTCGAGAATCAGAATTTGGGACAACATAGCCTCCTTCGCTTCGCCTGTGTGCCTCTGTGTGAATGATCACATCAGGGTAGCAACACCTCAAGGGGCTTTCAGACCAGACGTACAGGCTGCCGCGATGAGCTCGATCATTCTTCTCAACGGACAAGGTGGTGTAAATGCTGAAAACCAGCAGATTTCTTTCCTGCAGCAGTTTGGTAACAAGGCCACGTCAGGCTTCAAAAGCACAGCTGGTTTAAATTGATAAAGAACAGTCTTTTTAAACAACTTGTTGTTGTGCTGTTGTAGGATAGCAGGTGTTCCGAGAGATTTTAGGTCTTAGGAGAAGTTGGGACTCCTCTCCTGTTCCAAAGGATGAAACAATGCTGATGATTTCAACTTTAATTCTACACAGTATAGGGTTGAGGATTCTACCAGCCTCCATGAAATACATCCAGTAGCCTATGTGAAGAAGACGCATCAGTGCTGTTTCATAATTTTAAAGTGTGAGACTCGCAACTTTTGATATTATATTTTCGTACAATGCGCACCTAAGCACAGTTTGCATAGATTACAGATCAACAATGATGTTCTTGTCATCTTCAGCCTTGACAAAATCTAAGTAATGGAGTACCAGGTGTTTTTTTATGGGGTAACTGTAATATTATTACTGAAATTGAGGTAGTCATTTGTTAACTACTCCTTACTGGGAAAATATATTATTATTACTGTAACGCCTCACCACCCAACACTGGTCTTAATCGCTGAGTTGACTGATTGGTCATCAGGGTTTTTAGGGGCTTCCACACCTGCCTTGTTTAGTGTGAGGTGTTTACCCCCTTGGTTCAGTTAGTTTGGGGAGGTGAGAACATCAGGTACCTGTGGTGTTATGTTAATGTGGTGTGCATACGCGAGTGTACGGGCCACCGTACTGGGAGTTCGAGAGGAACCTAAGATGGACACCTGTGTAACGTAGCGAGGCTAAGCTAATAAAGATACTTACAACCAAAGCAGAGGACTCACGTATTTGTTACCGTGCAAAGTAACACGACATGGTGTCAGAAGTCCTGCTAGAGTTGTGTATGAGTTCGTCGGACGTTAAAGTGCCATTTGAGACTCGTTGATGACAAAGAAAAGCAGAAGGAGGAAAAAAAAGATGGTGGATCAGCTGGCTAATAACGCTGTAGCTCCGGTAGCGGCAGCGGTTTCAAGTGCTACATTTAGCATCCAGCCTCCCGAGTCCTTCGACTTCTCAAAGCCGCAAGAGTGGGCCAAGTGGATACGCAGGTTCGAAAGATTTCGCCTGGCAAGTAACCTAAATGCTAGCTCTGAAGATAATCAAGTCAACACGCTAATATATGGGCGATGAGGCGGACGATATTTTACGTGGATTGAATCTGGCTGTTGATCTACGACGTACGTACCAAGGAGTGCGGGATGGATTGCAAGGTTTCTTCGTGGTCAAGAAGAACGTGATATATGAACGAGCCAAGTTTAACATGCGCAAACAGGGAGAATGTGAAACAGTTGACTCCTTTGTGACGTCATTGTATGCGCTGGCGGAGCATTGTACATACGGAGTGTTACATAATGAACTTATACGTGACAGGCTTGTCGTCGGTCTGATGGATAAGCGGCTGTCAGAACAGTGGCGGCTCGCCACTAGTGGGCGCAAGGGCGCCGACCCACCTGCTGGCCAGCTGCTGTTAAATCAGAGAAGAAGACAATAAAACTTTTTCGTTTTTGTGTTTTATAGCCCTATAAATAATATAAACATGTTTAAAATGAATACTATTTACTCATTTTAAGTATGTTTGTATTTCCAATGCACAATATAACGTTATTATCTAAATTAAAAAAACATCGTTTTCTTGAGCAGGAAGTGACGTTTTTTTTATTTTTTCGTATTTCTCGCCCGAGGGCTAGAAGCGATCGCGCTCTGAGTGCGCGTCACAGTTTGATCGCTGTCTCCGTCACAGCCAATCAGTGCATACGGCGTTGTGCGTTGAAATATGACTATTATGTTGGAATCCGAGCGCAATTTGAAGCGGTCTAGCCCAGCAGCGTGAACTTCCGTGAAGAATTTCCATAGCCGCATTTTCGTGGAGACGCTCTGATTGGCCGACGCGATGCCAGTTTTTTTCCATAGCCGCATTTCTCGGGTTCTTGCTTAGAGAGAGAATGCGCCAGGTTTATTCAAGGACTGAGTATTTTCATTTCGATTTATAGTTAGCTAAAGCTACCACCATGGAATTGGATAATTCTGTTAAATCCATCAAATCAACACCGTTTGAAAGACGGACAAATCATTGGCCGAATCCAATTTCTAGGTTATTATTCCTAGGTTGGTGATCGGTGGAGATAGTGTTGTTGTGAGAATGATGCAGGCAGCTGTTTGTCTTAGACGAGCGTACCGTGACTGCAAGTTCTTTAGACTGTTAAGCTTAGGCACTCTTTCAAAGTTGGTTATGGTTAGAGTTTGTCTTAGAGCATGGCGATAGAACGCCAGGTAGTTTGCAGGCTGTTCGAGGCGGAAATGGACAAAGACACAGCTCTTCACTCACACAGCTTGTTGGCTAACAACAAGCTATATGGATGCGCACAATGGATGGACATCAACACAGGCTGGATGGACAATGCCATAGAGTGGATATACTTTATCAACAAGCCAACAACAAGGTAGATTAGCGATCTTAACTCTAGTTTAATACATGATACGTAACTCTCTCTCTCTCTCTCGCTCTCTCTCTCTCTCTCGCTATACACAGCTGTCTCCGCGAAATGCGGCTACGGAAAAAAGTATTGACTGTGCTTGCTGAGACGATAATAGGCTGGCGATTCAAAACGCGCTGCTGTGTTGTGAACTATAACATTTATTTAGCTGCTGCTGATGCATAATGAATGAATGGTGAGTTGTTTAAAATGACAACATACATGTGTTAATTATTTGATTTGATTGATCCGAGAGACAGAGAGAGATTGCTCCAGAGCATCTCAGAGCATTACATTTTCAACTCGACCTATTAACGTGAACTGCGACCCACAAGGCACCAGCGGCAGCGGCCGCCACTGTGTCAGAACGCATGCAGCTGGACCCAGACTTAACCTTGGAGAGGGCATTGAACATGGCGAGGCAGAGTGAGGAGGTGCAACGACAGCAATCCTCTCTGCGAGGGGATGCCAGGACAGAGGCAAGTGACATTAAATCGGTGGACAGGGTGTTTAAGAGCAGTAGCAAGAATTATGCTAAGAACAGCCCCCAACAGGCTAACAGCTACCCAGCCAAACCACTCAGTACCCAGTACTCGAGGGGGAGAAGTGTCCAGTGTCATAAATGTGGCAGTTCTCAGCTCCACCCACAGCGTGATTGCCCTGCTAACGAGGTGAAGTGCCATTCATGTGGGAAGATGGGCCATTATAAACGTGTGTGTAAATCTTCCAAAAATGTACATGAGGTTGAAGAGGACTATTCCTGCTCCTGTGATGGGGAGGAGGAGCACATGTTCTTGGGCAGCATCACAACTGATGGGGAGCCATGGATGGTCGACATAGACATCAATGGCACACGTGTGCCGTTCAAAATAGACACTGGCGCTGATGTTACTGTGATGCCTCACACTGTATTCAGAGAGATATACAGACACAAGGATCCACCTACCCTGCAGAAAGCAACAAAACCACTGATGGGACCTGGGAGGAGTCCACTAGATGTTGTGGGCGTCGCCAAGCTGTTGCTGAGGAGAGGAGAGAGAGAGGTGTTGGAGGATGTGTACGTCGCTCGACACCTACACTCAGCGTTGCTGGGGAGACCTGCTATCAGCAAGATGGAGCTTGTGGCACGTCTAGACAGTATCACGATGGAGACGCTCAAGACGACCTACCCGAAGATATGCAGTGGTCTCGGGGAGATGAAACAGCCGTATGCAATCAGGCTGAAACCGGGGGCTCAACCATTCTCACTGAAGACGCCCAGAAGGATTCCATTGCCACTGATGGACAAAGTCAAGCAAGAACTGTCCCGCATGGAAAGCCTCGGAGTGATCAGCCAGATCGAGGAGTCCCCTCCATACTCATAGCCAAGCTCAGGGACCTGGGCTTGAACTATGACCTCTGCCAGTGGGTCTTGGACTTCCTGACTGGCAGACCCCAGGTGGTGAGAGCAGGCAACTGCACCTCCTCATCCATCACCCTCAACATAGGGGCCCCCCAGGGCTGTGTTCTGAGTCCCCTCCTCTACTCCCTGTACACACACGACTGTGTGGCTCAGCGGAGTAGCAATACAATCATCAAATTTGCTGACGACACAGTGGTGGTGGGCCTGATCTCTGCCAACGACGAGAGGGCCTACCTGGAAGAGGTCAAGGTCCTGGCGGGATGGTGCCAGGAAAACAGCCTCTCCCTGAACGTCAGCAAAACAAAGGAGATGATTGTGGACTTCAGGAGGTCGGGGGTCAAGGACTACAGCCCCCTCAGCATCGACGGGGCACCGGTTGAGAGAGTCAACAGCTTTAAGTACCTCGGAGCCTACATATCCGAGGACTTGACATGGACCACACACATTGACAGTGTTGTGAAGAAGGCACGACAACGCCTCTACTTCCTCAGGCGCCTAAGGAAGTTCCAAGTCAGTCAGAAGATCCTTAAGAACTTCTACTCATGTACAATAGAGAGCATCTTGACCGGCAACATCACCTCCTGGTTTGGGAATAGCACTGCACAAGACCGAAGCAGACTACAAAGAGTGACACGTTCAGCCGAACGCACAATTGGAGGGGGGCTCCCCACCCTCCAGAACATTTACAACAAGCGTTGCAAGGGCAAGGCTAAGAGAATCATTAAAGACTCCAGTCACCCGAACAACTACCTCTTTGAACTGCTGCGGTCAGGCAAGCGATACCGGAGTCTCAAGGCGAGCACAGAAAGACTCAGAAGAAGCTTCTATCCCCAGGCCATCAGGCTGCTAAACGAACAATGAATGAACACTACACAACAACAACCACCAAACGCACATAGCACACACATCCACATGCACACACTCACTTTAAACAAACACACTGTAGCACCCACTCCACACACTTTATAGCACACACCCACTTTAAACAAACACACTGTAGCACCCACTCCCCACACTTTATATTTATTGATGAAGGATTGCACTACAACTCGTACACCTTACTGTAAATTGTACCTAAATTGTACCTCATCCCATTTCTGCTTTGCACTAGATAGTACTGTACATTAGTACACTGCATAGTATTGTATATTATGGTAACTCAGAACATTGTACATATGTCTATACCGAACACTGTGACCTCATTTTCTTCTTCTAAATTACATGCTATACTATGTTATTTGATACTATCTTGTCTAGCACAGTCTCTGGAGCGTAACAGTAAGAAGCATTTTGTATGAAAGTATTCTGTACTTCTGTATGACAACTATTAAAGAAACTTAAAGAAACTTGAACTTGAACTAATAATGAGGAAAAAGAAACAGGATACACAACAAGGTGCATGAGATGAGGTTATATGTAGAACATGGTACAGTTACAGTAAGTGGGGAGTGCGTCATGGTACAGTTACAGTAAGTGGGGAGTGTAAACACTAAACAGTGATTCAAACCCCCTCAATGTACAGTTTCTGACAGCTGGGCTGTGTTGAACTTGTCACGTGAAATAACGTTATGTGAATAAACCGCGAAATAACATAACGTTATGTTTTATATAACGTTACAATGTACAGTTTCTGACAGCTGGCTGTGTTGTGAAATGTGCATAATGTTATGAATAAACCGCGAAGTCACGCGAAATAACGTTATACGCGAATCTGGTAGTACATTTCTTTTTATCTTCTTGATATGATAACATTACAGCCTTTTGCCATCAGAGAGGGGCTTCGCTCAACCAATCAGAGAGGGGTCTGCAGAAATGGGCTCAACCAATCAGAGAGGGGTCTGCAGAAATGGAGCTACGAAAAGTAGAGACGCTTCTTACCATTCTCGAAGTCAACTTCCTGTCTGTTGTTGCTACGCAACTACGGCGTGGGGGAAACATTGTGAACGCTTCATTTAGTGCAGATACGGATCAGAAAAAGTGGCAAATGAAACACAATCAAGGGTAATTTTCTTCTGTGCATCACAATGCCAAAGAGCTGCTGTGTTACGTTTTGTATTAATAACAAAAACTAAAATCCAAATCGCAAGTTTTATATAATACTGAGCCGACTAGCCGAGGCATCACGGAGGAAAAAGTGGCTGGCTAGCTCTAGTTCATGACAGCTAGCATAGCTTGTCCAACAATGTAGTAGTACTACAGTAGCGATAGGAGCTTATCTTATCTTATTTAATCTTACGTGGATGTTTGATCAGGTAGTGGTACACATTTGGGTATTCGAGAGATGGCCATGTCTTTGGGTTCTCCCAATGGTTGAGGCCGGGTGTCTACTGTCTAGCAGCCAGTCTGCTAGCTTGTTGGCTAGCCAGCTGTTTTCCATATCCAAAATTCGGGTCAGGTAATCAGGAGGACAGTGAACTGGACTGTAACAGTTATATTTGAGAGATGTCAACGTTCATTTAAAAGGGGTTAACTACAGTGGCGGCTGGTGAATTATTCTCCAGGGGGGGGCGTTATACCAAACATTTTGCAAACATGTACTGAGGTATCACAATGTCACACACACACACGCGTGCACGCATTGGCGAAACCACACACTGAGTAGCCTACTGTGCACATCAGAGCTTAGGCGAAACCACAAGGTACGAATATTTAAGTAGGTAGAGTACAACTATCACCATTGCCATCAATCAATATATGATCACAGTCAATGCAGCCACGTTTCCAATAGCGCCTACACAAACACGCATGCCCAGATCTCAAAACTCTCTCTCTTGCGCGCGCTCGCGCTCTCGCTCTCTCTCTCTCTCTCTCTCTCTCTCTCTCTCTCTCTCTCTCTCTCTCGCTCTCTCTCTCTCTCGCTCTCTCTCTCTCTCGGACTCGGGAGCAGCATATTATCACTGTAATATATTTGTGCATGCTCCCACGCGCACGCCCGTATTCAGATCCGTACAATAATAATCACAGAGGTATATATTGTCATTTGAAACAAGTTACCAATATATTGTCCCGGGTGATTATGCCCCCCCCCCCCCCCCCCCGCGGCGAAATTAATTAGTATCCCCCTCTATCTCTCTATCTCTCTCTTTCTCTCACACACACACACAGCATGACGTGGAATCCCAGGCACTAACCTTACACAAATTAGAAGGAACTGCAAAGGATCACCTAGTATACAGTATATACCAAGAATAACTTCACTATGAGTACAGCATATTTTGCATATTGTTAAAAGAGCCAAGGCTAGCTTGCGTAAATTAAACATAGACTTACCATCACAAGAAAGCTCAACGCATACATTTGATTGTCGAAATCCGTTTGTTTCCCAAATACCAAAATGGCGGCGGTCTCGTGACATCAGTGTGTCTTCGAGAATCAGAATTTGGGACAACATAGCCTCCTTCGCTTCGCCTGTGTGCCTCTGTGTGAATGATCACATCAGGGTAGCAACACCTCAAGGGGCTTTCAGACCAGACGTACAGGCTGCCGCGATGAGCTCGATCATTCTTCTCAACGGACAAGGTGGTGTAAATGCTGAAAACCAGCAGATTTCTTTCCTGCAGCAGTTTGGTAACAAGGCCACGTCAGGCTTCAAAAGCACAGCTGGTTTAAATTGATAAAGAACAGTCTTTTTAAACAACTTGTTGTTGTGCTGTTGTAGGATAGCAGGTGTTCCGAGAGATTTTAGGTCTTAGGAGAAGTTGGGACTCCTCTCCTGTTCCAAAGGATGAAACAATGCTGATGATTTCAACTTTAATTCTACACAGTATAGGGTTGAGGATTCTACCAGCCTCCATGAAATACATCCAGTAGCCTATGTGAAGAAGACGCATCAGTGCTGTTTCATAATTTTAAAGTGTGAGACTCGCAACTTTTGATATTATATTTTCGTACAATGCGCACCTAAGCACAGTTTGCATAGATTACAGATCAACAATGATGTTCTTGTCATCTTCAGCCTTGACAAAATCTAAGTAATGGAGTACCAGGTGTTTTTTTATGGGGTAACTGTAATATTATTACTGAAATTGAGGTAGTCATTTGTTAACTACTCCTTACTGGGAAAATATATTATTATTACTGTAACGCCTCACCACCCAACACTGGTCTTAATCGCTGAGTTGACTGATTGGTCATCAGGGTTTTTAGGGGCTTCCACACCTGCCTTGTTTAGTGTGAGGTGTTTACCCCCTTGGTTCAGTTAGTTTGGGGAGGTGAGAACATCAGGTACCTGTGGTGTTATGTTAATGTGGTGTGCATACGCGAGTGTACGGGCCACCGTACTGGGAGTTCGAGAGGAACCTAAGATGGACACCTGTGTAACGTAGCGAGGCTAAGCTAATAAAGATACTTACAACCAAAGCAGAGGACTCACGTATTTGTTACCGTGCAAAGTAACACGACATGGTGTCAGAAGTCCTGCTAGAGTTGTGTATGAGTTCGTCGGACGTTAAAGTGCCATTTGAGACTCGTTGATGACAAAGAAAAGCAGAAGGAGGAAAAAAAAGATGGTGGATCAGCTGGCTAATAACGCTGTAGCTCCGGTAGCGGCAGCGGTTTCAAGTGCTACATTTAGCATCCAGCCTCCCGAGTCCTTCGACTTCTCAAAGCCGCAAGAGTGGGCCAAGTGGATACGCAGGTTCGAAAGATTTCGCCTGGCAAGTAACCTAAATGCTAGCTCTGAAGATAATCAAGTCAACACGCTAATATATGGGCGATGAGGCGGACGATATTTTACGTGGATTGAATCTGGCTGTTGATCTACGACGTACGTACCAAGGAGTGCGGGATGGATTGCAAGGTTTCTTCGTGGTCAAGAAGAACGTGATATATGAACGAGCCAAGTTTAACATGCGCAAACAGGGAGAATGTGAAACAGTTGACTCCTTTGTGACGTCATTGTATGCGCTGGCGGAGCATTGTACATACGGAGTGTTACATAATGAACTTATACGTGACAGGCTTGTCGTCGGTCTGATGGATAAGCGGCTGTCAGAACAGTGGCGGCTCGCCACTAGTGGGCGCAAGGGCGCCGACCCACCTGCTGGCCAGCTGCTGTTAAATCAGAGAAGAAGACAATAAAACTTTTTCGTTTTTGTGTTTTATAGCCCTATAAATAATATAAACATGTTTAAAATGAATACTATTTACTCATTTTAAGTATGTTTGTATTTCCAATGCACAATATAACGTTATTATCTAAATTAAAAAAACATCGTTTTCTTGAGCAGGAAGTGACGTTTTTTTTATTTTTTCGTATTTCTCGCCCGAGGGCTAGAAGCGATCGCGCTCTGAGTGCGCGTCACAGTTTGATCGCTGTCTCCGTCACAGCCAATCAGTGCATACGGCGTTGTGCGTTGAAATATGACTATTATGTTGGAATCCGAGCGCAATTTGAAGCGGTCTAGCCCAGCAGCGTGAACTTCCGTGAAGAATTTCCATAGCCGCATTTTCGTGGAGACGCTCTGATTGGCCGACGCGATGCCAGTTTTTTTCCATAGCCGCATTTCTCGGGTTCTTGCTTAGAGAGAGAATGCGCCAGGTTTATTCAAGGACTGAGTATTTTCATTTCGATTTATAGTTAGCTAAAGCTACCACCATGGAATTGGATAATTCTGTTAAATCCATCAAATCAACACCGTTTGAAAGACGGACAAATCATTGGCCGAATCCAATTTCTAGGTTATTATTCCTAGGTTGGTGATCGGTGGAGATAGTGTTGTTGTGAGAATGATGCAGGCAGCTGTTTGTCTTAGACGAGCGTACCGTGACTGCAAGTTCTTTAGACTGTTAAGCTTAGGCACTCTTTCAAAGTTGGTTATGGTTAGAGTTTGTCTTAGAGCATGGCGATAGAACGCCAGGTAGTTTGCAGGCTGTTCGAGGCGGAAATGGACAAAGACACAGCTCTTCACTCACACAGCTTGTTGGCTAACAACAAGCTATATGGATGCGCACAATGGATGGACATCAACACAGGCTGGATGGACAATGCCATAGAGTGGATATACTTTATCAACAAGCCAACAACAAGGTAGATTAGCGATCTTAACTCTAGTTTAATACATGATACGTAACTCTCTCTCTCTCTCTCGCTCTCTCTCTCTCTCTCGCTATACACAGCTGTCTCCGCGAAATGCGGCTACGGAAAAAAGTATTGACTGTGCTTGCTGAGACGATAATAGGCTGGCGATTCAAAACGCGCTGCTGTGTTGTGAACTATAACATTTATTTAGCTGCTGCTGATGCATAATGAATGAATGGTGAGTTGTTTAAAATGACAACATACATGTGTTAATTATTTGATTTGATTGATCCGAGAGACAGAGAGAGATTGCTCCAGAGCATCTCAGAGCATTACATTTTCAACTCGACCTATTAACGTGAACTGCGACCCACAAGGCACCAGCGGCAGCGGCCGCCACTGTGTCAGAACGCATGCAGCTGGACCCAGACTTAACCTTGGAGAGGGCATTGAACATGGCGAGGCAGAGTGAGGAGGTGCAACGACAGCAATCCTCTCTGCGAGGGGATGCCAGGACAGAGGCAAGTGACATTAAATCGGTGGACAGGGTGTTTAAGAGCAGTAGCAAGAATTATGCTAAGAACAGCCCCCAACAGGCTAACAGCTACCCAGCCAAACCACTCAGTACCCAGTACTCGAGGGGGAGAAGTGTCCAGTGTCATAAATGTGGCAGTTCTCAGCTCCACCCACAGCGTGATTGCCCTGCTAACGAGGTGAAGTGCCATTCATGTGGGAAGATGGGCCATTATAAACGTGTGTGTAAATCTTCCAAAAATGTACATGAGGTTGAAGAGGACTATTCCTGCTCCTGTGATGGGGAGGAGGAGCACATGTTCTTGGGCAGCATCACAACTGATGGGGAGCCATGGATGGTCGACATAGACATCAATGGCACACGTGTGCCGTTCAAAATAGACACTGGCGCTGATGTTACTGTGATGCCTCACACTGTATTCAGAGAGATATACAGACACAAGGATCCACCTACCCTGCAGAAAGCAACAAAACCACTGATGGGACCTGGGAGGAGTCCACTAGATGTTGTGGGCGTCGCCAAGCTGTTGCTGAGGAGAGGAGAGAGAGAGGTGTTGGAGGATGTGTACGTCGCTCGACACCTACACTCAGCGTTGCTGGGGAGACCTGCTATCAGCAAGATGGAGCTTGTGGCACGTCTAGACAGTATCACGATGGAGACGCTCAAGACGACCTACCCGAAGATATGCAGTGGTCTCGGGGAGATGAAACAGCCGTATGCAATCAGGCTGAAACCGGGGGCTCAACCATTCTCACTGAAGACGCCCAGAAGGATTCCATTGCCACTGATGGACAAAGTCAAGCAAGAACTGTCCCGCATGGAAAGCCTCGGAGTGATCAGCCAGATCGAGGAGCCAACCGACTGGTGCGCTGGCATGGTAGTAGTCCCTAAGAAGAAGACAGAGGAGGTACGCATATGTGTCGATCTCACAAACCTCAATGAGTCAGTGTGCCGGGAGAAATACACCCTGCCAACAGTCGAGGAAACACTGGGAATGCTGGCCGGAGCCGTTTTTTTTTTTTTTTTTTTTACTTTTTAAATTATTTTATCTGGGTTGAACATGATTTGTGGAACTCCCTCTGGTGTTGTGGTCATGGTATTCACTGACCTTTGGGAAGTATTTCGACATGCACATGGGTATCTTAGTGGTGTAGTGTATCTTGTAGACCAGGCCCATTGCAAGTTGCTGTACTCTGTCGTCTACTCTAAGCCATCCTAGGTTGTCAAAGTGGACAGGGGTGAGGTGGGTTTTAGGAGTAAGGTCAAGCAGTAGTCTGACCAGTTTGTTTTGTGATGTTTGTAATCTTGTTTTTAGTGCCTTTGAGGTGCTTTGGTACCATGAGGTGCAAGCATAGTCGTAGTACCCTTGAATGAGTGCTCCTGTTAGAGTCTTCAAGGTATTCTTGTTTACCAGAGAGGAGATCCGGTACAGGAATCTAGTTCGTTGGTTGACTTAGTTTTATTACATTGGATCCCATTTTGTCACAGGAAAGATTTGCCTCTATAGCATGGAACCCAGGTAGGTAATTTCATCTTTCCTTTTAAGATAAGATAAGATATTCCTTTATTGATCCCCTTGGGGAAATTCAGGCATCATAGCAGCATGGGGGAAGGGGGGGGGGTACAGGTAGTGAAAACAACACAAGCAGTGTAAACAAATAGGTCAATATAATTTACTATCTAACTAACTGAAATATACATTATTCATTATTCACAGTATCACAGTATCCACATAAGGTGCAGTATGCATAAGGTAGTGTTATTGTCCTACTTGGGTTCCTATTAGTTCTAGGTCGATGTCTGGCAGCAGTCGCTGCCCACTGTTGTGGAGCCTGATGGCCACTGGTATGAAGGACTGTCCGAGGCGGTTAGTTGAGTGTCGGGGGGGTATGAGTCTGTGGCTTCCTTGTCACCTTCACCTAATATGTTTTGATCTGGTCAGGTGCGCTGTCACCTAAAATGTTTTGATCTGATCAGGTGCGCTGTCACCTAATATGTTTTGATCTGGTCAGGTGCGCTGTCACCTAATATGATTTCATCTGGTCAGGTGCGCTGTCACCTAATATGATTTCATCTGGTCAGGTGCGCTGTCACCTAATATGTTTTCATCTGGTCAGGTCCGCTGTCACCTAATGTTAATATGTTTTCATCTGTGTCCACTGACCACTGACACACAGTGGGGGATGTTTTAAAAATATTATTTAATATATAATATAATATAATAATTTGTGCTTTACCTAAAAATTTGGTCAGCAGCCTCCACTGATACATACATACATACATACATACATACATACATACATACATACATACATACATACATACATACATACATACATACATACATACGCACGCACGCACGCACGCACGCACGCACGCACGCACGCACGCAGACAGACAGACAGACAGACAGACAGACAGACAGACAGACAGACAGACAGACAGACAGACAGACAGGCAGGCAGGCAGGCAGGCAGGCAGGCAGGCAGGCAGGCAGGCAGGCAGGCAGGCAGGCAGACAGACAGACAGACAGACAGACAGACAGACAGACAGACAGACAGACAGACAGACAGACAGACAGACAGACAGACAGACAGACAGACAGACAGACAGACAGACAGACAGACAGACAGACAGACAGACAGACAGACAGACAGACAGACAGACAGACAGACAGACAGACAGACAGACAGACAGACAGACAGACAGACAGACAGACAGACAGACAGACAGACAGACAGACAGACAGACAGACAGACAGACAGACAGACAGACAGACAGACAGACAGACAGACAGACAGACAGACAGACAGACAGACAGACAGACAGACAGACAGACAGACAGACAGACAGACAGACAGACAGACAGACAGACAGACAGACAGACAGACAGACAGACAGACATACATACATACATACATACATACATACATACAGTACATACATACATACATACATACATACATACATACATACATACATACATACATACATACATACATACATACATACATACATACATACATACATACATACATACATACATAGGGGAGAGTGGGGTGAGTAGTGCCAAGGGGCATGTAGTTCCACCCCTGTTATCTAGAAAACCATAGAAGAAGTTGGTCATGTGACAACATATTTTTGAAGAGGCATCCATTTCACTCAACCTGCAGAGAAGGGAGACACCTGGCTTGAGAGGTGCGCACATTTAAGTTCAAAAAACAGTTTTTTGCCCTCCAAAGTAAAATTTGTATGATCAAGGTTTTTTTATTGCTGTGTTTGAACAATTATAGACAACTTTGAAAACAGTTCACACATGTTTTAGTGCTTTAGTAAGCTACACCATGAGTCTATACAGTTAGCATGATGCTAACTCAAAACAGCTGGGGGATGTATTTTTTTCAAAATGGTAGGCTTGGGGTGATTTGTGCCAAAGGGCCTGGGTTAAGTTGTGCCAGATATTCTCTTTGTTAAGTTGCCCCAACTTATTTTATTAACTATATATATTACTTTACTTTATTGTATTGTATTGTTATTGTACATTGCATTCTTGCATTTGATCACTAAAACTATGTGATATTCTTAATTTTAGACCAAAATCCATCATGCCACGCAGTTATACAAACGGAAGACAGACAGGGTTTCAACTCCTCTTGAGAAGTTGGAAAGAGCAGTGAAAGAGGTGCAACAGGGGAAGACTATACGTCAGGTTGGAAAGGAGATGAAGATCTGCAGGATGCTTTTACCGCTTTTGAGATTAAAATGATGTTTTACGTAAAATTATCAATGGCACAATTTACCCCAGTGTATTCTCTCTAATGTCACAACTTACCCCGCACCGGGGGCAAGTTGTGCCACAAAACCACTTTTTTTTCTAAAGCTTTATTTCTGAAACAGTTTATTTAAGGGGAGACACTACAGGTGAATAGGGTAAAAAAATTAACTAATAGATATCACAATGAAACTTCCCCAGTTGATTACTTATATTAAGACAAGACTTTTTTGTATTACAAGTTTTCTGAAATTTTATGTTTAAATATGCAAATGAGGCATGATCTACTTATATGCACTAATTTGCATATAATTCCAGGACAGAAATCTGAACATTGCCTGATAACTGAATAATAATAATAATAATAATAATAATAATAATAATAATAATGATGTTATTGAACTGAACAGAACTACACACAGGCTACACACAGTGTAGTACAGTGTAGTACCCCCTAATAGGCAAAAAATATTTGAATAGATATCACTATGAAACTTTCCCAGTTTGTTATCTACATATAAACTAAGAAAAAATATATTGCAAGTTTTCTGAAATGTATGTTTATATATGCAAATGAGGCACTTCCCCATTTAATATGTGCACATTTATGGATGCAATAAGGTAAAATGAATTAAAATAAACAACTAAATGTGTGTTATTGACGTTTTATTGTCACTAGTTTCATAGAAGACATGTTTAGGAAGCAAAATATAACAAAATCTCAAAATCAACAAAAAAAGTATATTTGACTATTCACCTGCAGTGTCTCGCCTTAAGATCCAAAGTGATTGTCCCCAGGGATGCACAACATCCTAAACGATATGTACATATTTTAGTTGGGGGCATTACTGTAATCCCCTTGCTTTAAAGGCACTTTAAGTCAAAAGTGGAACTACTCACCCCACTCTCCCCTACATACATACATACATACACAGGGCCGCCTGGGAGAAATGCGAGGCCCTGTGCAAGATTTAGATGCGAGCCCCCCCCCCCCCCCCCCTAAAAGGTAAAGAAAATAAAAATAAAAATATTTCATACAGTCAACATATTCTTAAATAATAGCGCTGCCCGAGGCTGGGCATGATACAGTCAACATATAGCAAGATAGAGAGCGAGAGAGAGCTCCCGTTCTACAGTCAATATACAGTGTTATCGCTGCACAGACCCGGCAATGCCCCTGACCCTCCACCAGAGCAAGGCCAGAGAGAGAGAGATAGAGAGAGAGCATGTCTGTTTGTGTGTGTGTGTGTGTGTGTTAGAGAGAGAGCATGTATATGTGTGATAGAAAGAGAGAGAAATATATAGAGAGAGAGCATGTCATTTTGTGTGTTAGAGAGAGATATAGAGCATGTCTGTGTGTTAGAGAGAGAGAGAGAGCATGTGTGTTTGTGTGTTAGAGAGAGAGAGCATGTATGTGTGTGTGTGTGTTAGAGAGAGAGCATGTATGAGAGAGATGAGCAAAGATGAGCCCCTAAAGGATATTCAACTTTTAATGGAAGAACAAAACAGAAGGAAAAGATAACTTCACAAAGGCAACATGAATATACATAGATCCAAAAGGACAAAGATCAACACTTAAATCCAAAGAGAAGAGGGTCTATACCAGAGAAAACAAAGTAGCAAGGAGCCAATGGCCGACATCAGCTAAATAGGCTAACTGCAAATAGAGTAGCCAGGTACTGACACCAGGCCACACACAGCTTTGGCCAACGCTACCCAAGCTACACAAACGACCAAGACAATTCACACACAGCACATGTCGTATCTCCAAATGTTGTGAAGTAACATATGTTTTGCCTGGAAAAAAACATCGTTATTAACAAAACATTCTGGAGGGGAAGGAAGGAAGAGTGGGGTAATGTCCAATGGACATCTTACCTGCACCAAGGAACGCAGGGCGAAAGGCCGCAACACAGGTCTCCATGTTGACGAAAGGCCTCTCGCTGGCGGGACAAAAAGAAGCTATGGCCGGCGCCTTGTCATGGTGCAGGCCAGACTACATCTTCTGTCAAAGATGATGTCGTAGTCAGAGTGCCAGGGCCTGCTATTCTCACGGCTAATGTCAATGGTCGTAGCACAAGCTAACAGCTAACTCTAGGCTAACTGATAGCATCAAGCTAACGTTCCCAGCCGAGCGAGAACGAGCAGCTAACGTCGTAGCTAAACAGCTAACAGTTAGCTCAACCCGGCTATCTCTAACCACTAGCTAACGCAGAAGCAAGCTATGCGGCTACCACTGAAAAACTGTACAACGTGAGAAAAGCAATACAGGCCAACACTTCAGACAGCCGCTGTGTTTTCCTCTTCTCATCCGAAGAGGGAAGGGAAAAAGAAGGCAATACACGTCCCACTACAGAGTGGTGTTTACCATAGCGGTGCCGGCAACAAGTCCCTCGCGGACTATAGCCGACTTGAGCATGGAGATATTCTCATAATGAAACACCAAGCTCACCTCCCTCGCACCAGGTGCTGACACCAGGCCACACACCGTTAGTTACTACAACAGCTAGCCGGCCCGTTTGGCTCCAGAGAGAGAGAGAGAGATATATCCACGGCGGGAATAGAATAGAGTGCATTAAAAACTCACCAAACGTCCAAGAGGATGGAGACAACCGCGTGGAGTTGACGAAGTTCATCTGCCGAATGACTGTCCTCTTCATCTTGGCATAACAATGCTGCACGCGCTCTCTCTAGGTTAGCTAACGCTAGTTAGCCTTTAGCTAAGCTAGCTACTAGCCGACATCATCATGGCTATCCCGACTGAACCACACGTTAGCACTCAATATTATAACGTAGCTAAAGCTAACTAGCTGTCCCTGCCTTTAGCCGGGATGGCTAGCCTGACTGAACTGTCTAACATGCAACAACTTTCATCTTCAGTCCATCTGCCGAATGACCGTCCTCTTCGTTTTGGCTGGCATAACTAAGCATAACCTCCAAAGCTGCACGCGCGAAATAGTCAAACGCAGCTGACGCACGCCGGCATACACATGATGTAACCCCTCCCTTCTTGAAACCAATCTGCAGAGCCCCAGAGCTCCAATAGAGAATAGTGCAGAGCCGCAGAGCCAGGAACATTCTACAAACGTGTCTAATGTGAAATATATAAGCATATAAGCAAAACTAGATTTTAGGTCTGTGATGAAAAAGGGCCTCGCGGGAAGGGGGGCCTCGCAAAAATAAAAAACAATTATAAAAAAAAAAAAAAAAAAAAAAAAAAATTGTGCGAGGCCCCCCTTCCCGCGAGGCCCTGTGCAACCGCACTTCTCGCACACCCCCTGAGGCGGCCCTGTACATACATACATACATACATACATACATATGTAACGGATGGTATCGTGAAGCACAGTCAAGAAGGGCTGGGGTGAGTAGCGGTGCTATGGGTTAAACTCACTCTCACATCCTCAAAAAAAGACGCATAGACACGGTACAAAGAAGTGAATTCACCTCTTGGTATAGCGCTCTGGGTTGTTGCATGCGGCGTGGCAGACCCGTGTTCGAATCTCCCTCGGGGCATCGAAGTTTGAGGTGATGTTGTCACAACCGTTACACATACATACATACATACATACATACATACATACATACATACATACATACATACATCATACATACATACATACATACATACATACATACATACATACATACATACATACATACATACATACATACATACATACATACATACATACATACATACATACATACATACATACATACATACATACATTGTGCAGCTTTCTATTGTGGTGGTGGAGTTTAGGTGTTTAGTCTGTGTGTGTAAATAAGTAATGTTTTTTTTGTGCGTTTATGTGAATGTTGATTAGTGGTAGTTGAGCTATGATTATAATTATGTTTTCATTTCGGATGTATGGAGGCACTGTATGCTTGATTAAAGTTGTGAATGGAGGTGTATTCATTTCACATGTGATCCAGGGACGTAGCGAGGAGTGGGCTGTAATTGGTCGAGATACGTCGTCACGTGGTGTCAGTGAAACTTGTAAACAGGAAGTTGCCGGTGGCAAAAGGTAACCAGCCGAGGAAAACAATAGAGCTCATCCAAGCTGTTAAGAAGGCCCTTACTGACCTGACAGACTTAGGGAGCATTGATGCTATAAAGAATCCACTTGTTATTAAATCTATTGAGAGCAAGCTGCCTGAATGTGAGCTGAGGAGCTGGCTCACCTTTAAAGCTGCACCTGTGAACAATGTCACCCCTGAAGGCCACTTTGACGCTCTCCTAAAATTTCTAAAAAATGAAGAAGTAGTCCTTGAGGCATTGGTGCAGCTAAGACCCTCGGAGGTGTTCGAGAAGCCAAGCAAGCCAGAGTGGAAGGCCTTCACAAGGGCCACAGGAAAGGATACGACTGGAGAAGAATGCAGCGTGTGTGGGGATGAGAAACACAGAGGCAGGATTTTCTTATGTAAAAAGTTCAAAGCGCTCAGTCTGGCTGAGAAGAGAGACATTGTCGAAAAGAATGAAGCCTGCCAGAGATGTTTGGCATCCCATCAGGAGGATGGAGAATGCAGCGACAGGTTCCTCTGCAGGAAAAAGTTCTGCCAAAAGGGAGAGACCTCCGACCACCACTACCTCATGTGCTCTGCGGAAGGGGGGCAGAGAGGAGAGGAGAGGAAAAGGGGAAGGCAAAGGGTGGAAACAAGTGGCGCAAACGCGGGAACGCTCTCAGAAGAACAACAGAGGGCGCTTGCTAATATCTCCCCCGAAGCAGCAGACCAGATTATAAAGGCATTCACTAACCAAACAACGGTGTCAATGAGTACAAACACTAGTTTGTACTAGAGTGGTAGTCTCCTTGAAGAGATAGGCCTGAGGGAGCATCCTGTGCTTATGATGATCATGGAGGTCACGACAAACGGAGGGCAAACTATTGGGACCCTGGTAGACCTCGCGTCCGACACTAACTACATAACCCACCAAGCTGCCGAAAGACTGAGAGGGGAGAAAATAACGTTGGTCGTGCATGGGGTCGGAGGAATGTGTGGTGGAGAATACACTCTAAATGCCTATATATATATATGTAATATATTGGTTGTAGCTGTATTAGGATGGTGTATTGTATCCTCATAAAATGTTGCTCTCACTAGCAATGAGAGCAAGGCAGGAAGTGCAGGAAAAGACAGGAAGCGGCCAAGGACAGGCGACAGGGAGCTCCGATCATAATGACCCTTACACACATGTGTACACTCACATACCCACACACACATAGACACACACACATGCACACACATACACACACACATAGACACACATACACACACACACACAGACACACACACACACACATAGACACATACACACACACACGTTGACATACGGTCTTTTGCACCATATGCCGGTAAGCCTCTGATCAGCTATATGTAGGAACGGAGGGATGCCTATAGGATACTATAATACTGTCGGGCTATAATTATGAACTATGCTATATTTAAGTAAATGTGAGCTGTTGTGCAATCACTAAGAGGAGACAGTCTGTCTCATTTGGATTTGATAACTACAATAGAAGGATATTACATAACAGTAGCGCTAGCACACACACCTTTACACGCACGCACATATACACGCACACACACACACACACACATGAACTCACACACACTCACACCAGCATAAAGTCATTTGCACGCATTTTGCACCCATTTTGGTAAACAACTTAAACACGTAAGTCTGACGCATGTCTGACGTAGGTTATGTGTCATAGGCCGTATAAAAGACAGGATGCTAGTTTTGGACATTAGGATTTTCTGGGTTGTGTTGTTCGGTGATCACTGCAATAAACCTTTTGTCCTCCACGGCTGTTACAATTGAGTCCTGTGTTCTGACGTCTCCTTTAAACAATGAGCTATAAACAGACAGCTCTTATCTACTATAAATGTGAGAGTCGAGACTGAAAGGTACCTGCTCAAGGTCAGGATGCGCATTTCAGAGGACATGTGGAGTCCCCACCAGATAGTCTGTTATGGCCTGGATGAAATCGCCCGAGCAGGCAAGGTCGTTAGCCCAAAGCAGCTTCAAAAGTTCTTCCCAGAGGTCAAGACAGAGGAGCTGGTCCGGCCAGAGAAGATCGAGCTCTTGATCAGCCACCGGGAGGGTCGGCTTGCTCCACAGCGGATGAAAAGAGTGGGAGACCTGGTGCTGTGGGACGGCCCACTAGGGAAGACTGTGGGGGGAGCGCACCCTGATCTGTTTGAGGAGATGGAGATGTCAATTCACAACTCAAAGACTAGAAAAGATCAAAGAAGGTCTGTCCTATGTGACCACTGACAACCATAGCAACTCACCTCACTGGGATGCAGGATACCCCTGGACAGAAGATCCTGTTTCGCTTCCATACAACAGGAAGGTGGTGGAAGCGACGTTCCTGAGGACCGAAAAACGCCTCATGAAGGACCCATTATGGAGAACGGCGTATACAGCACAAGTTCATGAGATGGTGGAAAGAGGAGCAGCCATCGAGTTGGAGAAGAACATGATCAGCAGTTGGAGAGGGCCTGTTTGGTACGTGAGTCATCTAATCGCACCAAACCCACATTCTGTCACTATGCCAGTGCGCCTTGTCTGGAACAGCAGCCAGGAGTTCAAAGGGACGAGTATGAACAGCATTCTGCTGAAGGGTCCGGATGTTCTAAATCCCATCCGGACGGTCCTGCTCAGGTTCAGGACAGGAGAGCATGCGGCTATAGGAGATATTAGAAAGATGTATAATTCTGTGTGGTTAAATGAAAGAGAGGTCCACCTTCATCGGTTCCTCTGAAGAGATCAAAGATTTCGCCATCACTCGGGTCAACATCGGAGACAGGCCAGCTGGGTGCATAGCACAGCTGGCTATGAGGGAAACGGCGAGGCTTCCCAAGTTCTCTCACATGGATGAGGAGAGGGGCCAGTAGCTCTGAGTGCCCGTCTCCTAGCGCTGACTAAGGTGATGGATGCCTCGGGGTCTTGGCTAAGATTGCAGTGACTGCTCTACATGCACCACGAGGCCTTGGATCAGTTACTTACCGTCGTCTGTCCGTGGTCCTGTCAACTGATGTGTCAACACGGTTTCATTGCTGGGTTAAATACTTCTATTCTATTCACATAATATGCTTACTTCATATATCTACTCTATTCACATATATGCTTACCACTTGTATCTATTGCTATGTCCGCCCACTACAATCACTTGAGCTGTCTAACGCCTGTCCCGTCTCCCTGTCCCCCTGTGAGTTGCTGTCCTGGAGTGCTGACCGGAGTGTCGGACGTCCCGTGATGAAGGCCGGGAGGATGCGACCCTCTCTGCGTGCCCTCCTGTCTCCGGAGGTCTCGTAGTGGTGACCGGAGTGCCGGACGTCCCGCGATGATGTCGGGGAGTTCGCGACCCTCTCTGCGCCGCCCCCTATCTCCCTGTCTCCGGCTGTCCCTGAGCAATGACCGGAGTGTTGAATGTCCCGTGACTAAGACGGGGAGGACGTGACTCTATTTGCGCCGCCCCTGTGCCTCAAATAGATTCGCTATCAGCTCTATCTTCAATCTTTCAAAATGTTCAGTTGCTATCGCTATCAGCTCTATCTTTAATCTTTCAAAATGTTCAGTTGCTATTGCATGCACTCATCTGTGTTTCACTACACACTTGAGTGCATGCTTACCAACTGTTAGTCTGCAACACTACTATCACCGACATCTAAGAAGGGAGATCCCCCCTTGAATGGCCCTTCTAAGGTTTCTCTCCTCCACACTGCCTGTGGAGCATTTTTTCCTATTGTTAGGTTTTAGTGAGTTTCTCCTTACCTTCGCGTGGGGTATGTCTGGGAGTGCTTGCATTCTTTCATTTATTTGCATTTATTTTAAATTTGTTGGACCTTATGGTGTTCTTGTTCTGTTCTTGACTTATTGTTATGTTTTCTTCTTGACTTGTTTAAAGAAGACTTGTACGGCCCATGGGGACATTAACGTGTGTTGTCGGGCCTTATAAAAAAATTTGATTTGATTTGAGAGGAGGGTCCTTGAGGAGGACAGCTATGTGGACGATATCCTCACCTCCCACAATGACCAAGGGAAGCTGGACAAGATCACGAGAGGAGTGGAAGAGATCCTCACCGCTGGAGGCTTTTCTCTCAAGCCATGGGTTCGGTCCGGTCAAAGTGGGAGGCGTGAAAGAAGTCAGCCCAAGCAATCTATTGAGACTCAGAGTATGGCGCTCCAAACCCTGGTGTTGCCCAACCAGCTAGGGCAGGAAGACAACAAGGCCCTTGGCGTTGGCTACTATGTTGATAGTGACAGGCTCTTCCTGATGGTCTCGATCAATTTTTCCAAAAGAAAGCAGAAGATGAGGACAGGGGTCAACCTTCTTGAGGGGGAGGTCAGAGACCGGACGCCAGATCCTCTGACCAGAAGGGAGCTCCTGAGTCAGGTGGCAGGGCTCTATGACCCTATCGGGCTTTCTACCCCGGTCAAAGAGAAAGGGGCCATTCTGGTGAGGAGAGCTTTCCAGGTGGCTGGGGGAGGGGGCTCAAAGAAAGACACGTGGGACCATCCTTCCGGCAGACCTCCGAACAGAAGCTATCAAGCTCTTTGAGGAGTACAGTCGACTTCGTCAAGTTGGCTTTGAGAGAAGCCTCACTCATCCTGGATGGAGAGGGAGGCCGTGGGGTGTGACATTTTCTGATGGAAGTGATGATGCTTTCGGAGCTGTCCTGTATCTGAGGTGGGAGACATCAGCAGGGGTGGACACTCGTCGAGTCGAGTCGAAGGCCAAGCTGACACCCCTTGACCAGAAGGGCGATGTAATCAAAGCAGAGATCTGTGGTGCAGTCTTTGCAGCCAGATTAAAAGGGTTCTGGGAGAGGCAAGGCCGTCTGGAGGTAGAGAAGTGGTTTCACTTTGTAGTCAGCCAAACTATACTGGGAGCAATTCAGAGGGAGAGTTACGGGTATCAGACGTTCTTTGCGAACAGGGTTGGGGAAATTCAGAAGGCGAGGCCAGTAGCCGACTGGTGGTGGATCCCAGGGGATCTGAATGTCGCTGACCTCGTCACTCGAGGATGTCCCCCGGAAGACCTGGATGAAGGTTCCAAGTGGCAAAAGGGACCTGAGTTTCTAATAAGGCCTGTGGAAGAGTGGCCCATGAAGTCCGCGGCAGAGGTAGCGGCTAACACCAGAGAGGCTGTGTGTAGGCTCCAGAGGAGGGCGTTCACGGCGGTTCTTACTCGAGCCCAGCTGAAAAAGGCATCAAGTTCGTCCGAGAAGTCTCAGAGCGAGGCGGACAAGGCTCCCGGGCTCTCTAAGAAAGGAGAAAAATAGCCCTCTAGCGAGTCCGGAAGTGAGGAAAAGCTCTGGGGGGCAGCCATCATCAATCTCGTTAAACCTGAGAAGTTCAGCAGCTTGACCAAGCTCTGTGGAGTGATCAGCTGGGTCCGCCGAGCGGTGAACAAGTGGCTAATCCGAGGAAGAGCCATAGAGAGAGCAGAGTGGGAGGCCAAGCACTCAAAGGAGAAAGAGGGCAAGCCTGTCCTCGACGCATGGCAGCTTGGGGCCGCTTTCTGAGAACTTTGTTTGGCAGCTCAAAAAGGGGTAGCATTCCCTGAGTCAACACTGAACAGGCTCGTGGTAGTCAGGGAGGAGGTGTCAGGGTTTCTGGTGTGCTTTGGAAGGGCCCGGGCAACGGGAGAGTCAGGAGTGCCTCTGGTTCCCTATAGAGCTTTGGTCAGTACCCTCGTGGCGCGAGAGTCTCATGAAGCCAACCATGAGGGAGTCGCTGGTACTATGTTGCGGATGAGGAGGAAGGCTTGGGTGGTTCAGGCTCAGCGGGTTGCAAGGAAGTTGGGGACTGGTGCGTCTCCTGCCGGAAGACCAGAGCAAAGATGTGCCAGCAGGTTATGGCTGACCTTCCCTCTGAGCGGACTGAGCCGGCTGCCCCATTTGAGTTTACAACTCTGGATCTGTTTGGCCCATACATGGTCAGGGATGTGGCAAAGAAGAGGTCTAGGATGAAGGTCTGGGGTGTGGTGTTCTCTTGTATGGCTTCTAGAGCTATGCACGCCGATATGGTGGAGGGCCTGTCCACAGAGAGCTTCATGGGCACTTACCAGAGATTCACAGCGCTCAGAGGACACCCGAAGAAAATCTGGTCAGACCGGGGCACAAACTTTGTTGGAGCTCGGCCTGCACTGAAGGAACTCTATGTTTTCCTAGAAAGTCTCGACAAGGATGGAGTAAGGGGAAAGGCTGCCAGGCAAGGAGCCGAGTGGATCTGGGTGTTCCACCCAGCCGACTCACCTCACAGGAATGGTGCGGCGGAAGCAGCAGTCCGCATTCTCAAGCAAGCGCTGAGTAATGTGGGGGGTGGCGGGGACCTCACAGGACTAGAGTTCCAAACTATGCTCTACATGGCAGCCAACGTATCGAATGAGAGGCTGATCGGCGCCAGACTCCAGGTCCAAGATGACGCGGTAGAGGTGATCACCCCCAACACCCTGCTACTGGGGAGGGCTGGACCCACAGGGGACTCACGGAGCTACGAGTTCCAGGGCTACCCATTTGTGAGATTGAGAGCAGTCCAGTCTGAAGTAAACAAGTTCTGGCAGCAGTGGAGCCAGCTTGCTGGACCAGGCTTGTTTATCCGGCCTAAGTGGCATAGTAAGGCTTGCAATGTGGCAGTCGGAGATCTTGTTTGGCTTGCCGATCAGAACACGCTAAGGGGTCAGTTCAGACTGGGCCGGGTTGTGGAGGTGCCCCTGACGTGAATGGGGTCGTCCGTGATGTCAAAGTGAGAACGTGCCCCAGCTGTCCAGTGGCCTCGTGCAAGCGTCCGGAGAAGATCAGCAGCGATCAGAGACTCTCTATTGTCCTCAGCAGAGACGTCCGAAGACTCGTGGTGCTCTTACCTGTAGAAGAGCAATAACAGCACCCCATGAGAAGGTTGATCCGAAGATTCCACCGCCAAAGGAGAGCGGTTATTTGTTGTGGTCTCCTTGGGTCTAGAGTCCAGGATACCAAGTGGGAGGTGTGCAGCTTTCTATTGTGGTGGTGGAGTTTAGGTGCACTTTAGTCTGCATGTGTAAATAAGTAATGTTTTTTTTGTGTTGTTTTTTATGCTGTGCATTTATGTGAATGTTGATTAGTGGTAGTTGAGCTATGATTATAATTATGTTTTCATTTCGGATGTATGGAGGCACTGTATGCTTGGTTAAAGTTGTGAATGGAGGTGTATTCATTTCACATGTGATCCAGGGACGTAGCGAGGAGTGGGCTGTAATTGGTCGAGATACATCACGTGGTGTCAGTGAAACTAGTAAACAGGGAGTTGCGGGGAATTTGACAGCAGCGAAGGGAGACGAGTGAGAACTGGTGAGTGGATGTGTGTAAGCGATTTGTTTTAAGAATGATAGTAGTATTGTGGTAGTTACTGATTGAATGTGTGTTTTGTTTCAAGGTTTGTAAACTGTTGGAGAAAGAATTAAAACCTTTTTACAACTGAGTGGCATCCTGTCCATCCCTTCACCCCAGCAGCGGGAGTATTGATTGATTGATTGATTGATTGATTGATTGATTGAAAACTTTATTAACAGATTGCAGAATGGGTACAGTACAGTACAGCTCAATACATACAATTGTTAAGGGGATGCAGACCAGAGAAAGACTTTCGTCTTGTTTACATCAGGGTCCCCCATTTTCAATTCATCGTAACATATATGACATACATGACATACAGATAGACAGTACTGCTACATCTATACATTTATGACATACCAGATTTGCAAATACAGTACTGTTTGTGATACAAAAAGAGTCCAGTATATACATTTGACGTAGAAACTGTACATTGGATTGGGTAGGTGGGGGGGGGGACTGTACATTGGAGGTGGTTGGGTGGGTGGGGGGGGGGGGGGTTGGGTAGGAGTGGAGTGGGTGGGGTGAAGTAAAGCTGCACATACATACATACATACATACATACATACATACATACATACATACATACATACATACATACATACATATATACACATACATACATACATACATACATACATACATACATACATACATACATACATACATACATACATACATACATACATACATACATACATACATACATACATACATACATACATATACATACATAAGTGCTTTAAGTGTCTAAAAAAGTTATATATACATGCAATGATTAATTCCTTCTAAAGGGACTCCATAGCACACGGCGGTGGCACACATGATAACACCCACATTGCAGAGGTCCATTGAATGCAGAGTCTGTGAAGCATAGATCTGGTTGAAATGCGCCATGTCCCGGATCTTTGTTGCCAGCCAGTTGTGTGATGGAGGGTGAATCTTTGTGTGTGGGGCTAGTGGTGTGTGGCTTGTAACCAATGTACCCAGCTGCAAATGGCCGCTATTGAGGATGTACTACTAGATCATTAGACAGGCACCATTCACTAAATATCTAATCTAGGTATGTGTGTGTGGGGGGGGGGGTCCATAACGTGTCATTTAAGTTGAGCTGTGCAGAAGAAGACTCATGTGGATCAGATCTGTCCAACTACATCAACTAATCGATTAGAAGGAAACTGTAAGCCCTAATACCCTCTAGACTGGGTTCGACATGGTTCCTCCCATGATATTGGTCTTGAATTGTCCCAAGCTAAACAAATGGTTAAAAAATGGCATGTAATTCAGTATTGAACATTTCAATTGAGGGTAATAATTCTTACTTTTTGTAATAACAAAAATGTATAAAGTCTTGTAAATCATAAATGTTTTCCGTTTTCTTTTGACTATTTTCAAAGCTGTTAAAAATCAATGTACGATTCAACAGTTTTTACTTGGTAAAGTTCAGAACCGATCCAATACAAGATACTTGTATAGGAGCCAAGGCAAACTACATACTGTATGTATGAGCTCCCCCATCTGACACAGGCTCTATGATTCACTGAGGCCTCTAACTGGCCCATGGACATTTTTATTGAAAGACAATTCCAAATATTTATATCCAAAATAAAGCTTGCAAACCAAAACTCATTCCCCAATCCTTGAAGCCTTGTATTTTTCTATTTCAAAAGGGAATTGAAAAACTGTAAAGCCTTTTGTTGACCGTGAAAACAGGCATGTGCACCATCTCTCACTTGTATGGCAGCAGGACCATGCTGCGAGGCAGGCGTTCTCTATCTCAACACTCTCGGGGGGAACGGTTGTCTTTGGTCTCAGAGAACAGCAGGCATCTTCCATGCCATCTTCAGGGACTGCTAACATCAAAACCACGACTAGTCCTACATTCAAAATAGACCCAAAGTCAAAGTAATCTCGTAGGCTATGGCATCGTCTATGGCATCCAAAATAAGCATGCATCCTTTTGAGTTGAAATTGTAGAATTAGCTCTCAAATCATGGAATAGGCAGGTCATTTATAGTTGTCTCTGCGGTTCTCGTTCTCTGCTGCTGTGAGCGTTAGAGTCGGTCAGGATCTTTGGTGTTTAATGGCCTTGCATACTTGGTTAGGCTATTATTGCACAGCGCTGTGTTTCCGTGGGAAAAAACACTCCAGGGACATTCTGGATGAAAACACTTGACTAGGCAAAGGTTACCGAACACACAGACAGGTTGTCGGACGTCACATGGTTTCATCCAGACTGTCCCCTGAGACTTCAGGAGCCAAAATGTCATTGTTGTTTACATACAGTAAAGGGGCTATAGGCCATACCTATCTCAAAATAACCAACCTACAGTATATTCAGCCAGTTACATTGTCTAGAAACAACTTCATTTAAAACTAAAACTGGTTACTGAAACTGATTCTAAAATGCATTCAATATAATATCAACCTGTCAACCTTGGCCCTGACTTTGAAGAAACATACAACAAACAAACAAACAAACAAACGTAGACTTGTACATGCACTATATAGTTTGGGAGACATTTGTAACTTTGAGAAGTAAAATAAATAAATAATAATAATAATCGATTGTGTATTTTCATAACTGAATTAAACAAGCTAAATTGGGACCTTGGATCACTGTTTAAATCTAGTAAGATACGTGAAAGGGTTCTGTTGAGCTGTTTTGTAAAATTGTGTTCATGTAATTGAATAAAATGTAAAGGTTACATTTGGTTCACAGTGGCTCAAAAAGATTTTGCTTTGATTTATGACAACATGAGATTAAATAGTTCTAAGAATAACATGTTTAGTGAATGGTGAAATGGTTTAATGTTTGGTGAACTAATTACAGTGCTGCATGTGTTTACTGCAAATGTGTCTGTCCCCCCACCCCCCGAAACATACGGTTATGTATATAACCATAGTTATATGAGTATAGTGACGCTCCGCGTCATAGAGGCAATACTCTTCACTTCAGTACTTGCACTGAATAAATTCTCACAATGTACCTTTACATACCATCATCTGTCTGGCCACACCCCCATCCGCTACCTACATAAGCAGGGGTGTGGCCATACCATCATCTCCTTCCCAATCTTTCACCACAAGGCAAGATCAAGGGGTCCTCAGTGAGTCCTGACGCTGAGCGTCACTATACTCATATAACTATGGTTATATACATAACCGTACGTTATATCTCGTATAGCTCTGCTCAGCGTCATAGAGGCAACTCAGGAGCTGAGCAGAGCTGAGCTCGACAAATGTACCCACTGAGGCCCCCCACAACCATCAGAACCGGGGAGGACCCGAGCCCCCCCGACCCTCCCTAGCGGAGGACGGGAGGGAGACGGATCCGACTGCGCGAAGAGGAGCTTGAGCAACTCAACGCACAGGGTGAGCAGACCGTGGGGCGTACCCACGACTACACAACGCACAACCCGCATGCCACTAGGGAACGAACGGAAGGAACAAACCCCTGTTACACCCCTAATAACACGGGGTCAAGAGCAAAGCCCAACCCCGTGGCAAGGCCGTAGCAGCGGAGCGCGAAGGAGGACCCAGACCCAGAAGAGACTGGACCCCCCCGGAATAAGGGGGCCTGGAGAGGCCAATGACGCCACAGCATCGAGACCTCACCAGGCGGTCACTAGTGACACCGCCCCCCACATCGCCAGCGTAATCGGACAGGGCCCATCCAAGAGCAGGCCCTTCCCCCCAATAGCACGCCGCCTGGCTCACTGATCCTGGTATACAGTCACCCATCCAAGCACAACCCAGGCCTGAACTTATACCGCCTCCGAAATCGAACAAGATCGGGCGTGTTCAGGTTGGCATGGCTGTAAACTCGAAGCACTCAAGAGGCTACACCCACAGTGGGAGCAGGCAGCGCACCGGGGAGACGACCTCCAGAAGAGGTCGATCCCTCAATCCAGGCAACAGGCACTTGACCTAAGCCTGGAGCACTGCGGACGAGACAGGCGCCAAAGGGGTCTGCTGAAACAGCACCCCGGCGGAAGGGGCGTATGCTGGTATTGTTGCGCACCATGTCACAGCCTCCACAAAAACCCCCCCGATTCTCTAGAGGGGTCGAGGCAGAGAAGGCTGACACGATTGGCAGACGTCATGAAACGTGCAGGGGCACACTCAACCGGCCTAACCCGAGAGTTGACTCCGCTACCAACACACCAGGGAACCAACCACCCCCTTGGTTTAAACATGAGATGGTTGTTCCTATAACCCCTCAAGAAAAAACTCCAAAACACACTGGCTATACCGCAGTACAAGTGTTTCAGTTTTCAAAAAGGGGTTATCCCAGGCCTACGGGTCGACGAAACAATTTCGGACCGGGCCCGGCGGACCGGGACGTACACAGGGATGCCAGAGGAGTTCCATAAGAACCACCTCAACAGCCCCGTCCCATCCATGCTTAAGCAGGAGAAGAGAGGGGCGAAAAGAATGGAGAAGGACCAGGCCCCCTTAACGCAGCGCAAGGTACAACACAACATGGACCAATCAACAGTGAGGGGTAATACGTAGTAATCACAACCACAAACATCTCCATAATGTCAAACCCTGCAACACCCGGGCCGACCCGGCATTTTTCCCCCTGAAAAAAGCACAAGTCCCTCAGGGTACCAGAACAGCAGATCTGCGTCCCCGGCGGACAATGGGATAACTGACCTGGACCGGCGCAACCAGAATCAGTCCCGTGCCCTAATCACACCGACATCCCCAACACTAGGAGGGGGGTAGGTACGCGTGTCGATCCAAAACATTATAGAGGGCGCCACCCAGACGGTCCCTTTCGTACCGCGCTCGGTGGCCCACCCCAAGGGCGTGAGACCCCTCTACCTATGCTTTGATCTATTCCGTTAACATCCCCCAGATATGAACGAGAATTCGTCGAGACAACACTGGCGCTTGGAAGAGACAAACTCCATCCCAGTTGCCCAATAAAAATGCCATTTTAATGATGAGCAACCAAGGCGCGCAAGCCCATGCATGATTCCTATGAGAAGCACCCAGGGCCAGCACTATGCACACGTCGAGACCCAAAACACATCAATGGATAGTCTAATAAGACACCAGACATTGTTCCTCCAAGCCGCCTAGGAGAACGACAAGAAGACGTCTCTTATTCTTTCTTTTCTACAGAAAAGAGAAAACAGACGGACATGGGTCCCATGTGACGCGGCTGAGGGAAAAAAAACAATACCCCGTCAACCTACTCCACAAGGAGGGGACGGGAACCCCCAGAGAGACTTCCCACGTGAGCAACAACTTGAAAAGTTAATGTAACATTGAGCCACATGACCAAAAGACTCAAGTTACACATATATCGAGCGTAGCAGAACTCCAAAGTTCCTACGCCCCACCACAGCAACTTGACAATAACAGAGAACCACACATGGGGCCTGTAAAGAACTCACGAAAGTCAGCGACCAATAGAAACGTGCCCAGTGATGTATTCTATGACGGGGGGAATCCCATGACTCAACCGACCATGATAGGTGAGGAGTCAGGGAATTCCCTCCCCGCCCCCCCCCCCCTGTGCCGTACTGACCAATCAGCGCGGCAGGACCGAATGAAAAGAGGGTCAAAAAAAACCCGACCAATCATAAGAGAGGGAAGGAGGGGTTTATACGGTTACCCCCTCGCGAACCCAACCCTTGTATACAATAATAATAAACAGCCACGATGATACCTTATGTAGCCAGCATGCTAATGAACAGCGTATATCCAAACAGGATAAGCTAACCCAACACACGCTAGCCACAGACGACAACGTGTGTGAACAGGGTTTATAACAAGGCCAAGGTTTATGTGTGAACACGACACCCGTGTTTTATGTTTCAAGAAACACAGAAGATTGATCGAGAGAGAGAGAGGTCTAAAAGACTGTGGCACAACTACACACACAAAAGCACTTCTGTAGGCCAACACTACAGTGTTGTGGCTCAATACCACTGTTCCAAAGTAACAGAACACACAACTAACCTCTACCTTTATAGGAAGAACATAAGTCTTCAGGCCGAGGAAAGAAAAAAACGTTTCGACCAAGTGTTAGCTACAGGCCTTGCTAAGCACACATATATATGTAGCGACCAACCAAAGACTAAAAGTCTAGCTCTCCTATCAACCCCACACTAGGCGAAGGATCTACACATCGTATCCCCATCATATGTAGTGAATAAACACACAGTTTGTAACAAAAATACAGTCCCTCCTAGGAGGGACTTTTTATTGTATTGCAAAATCATAGATGGGCCGGGGAAGGGAGCAGGGGTAACAGGAGGGGAAGTCACATCAGCGGCGCCTGCCACGAGCCGCTTGTGGCTTGCCACCCCGGGGAGCTGCCGCACCGGAGGGACGGTACTGGGGTGCCTGGACTCGACGATCCCTACCGTCACCTCCGGGCGTGGGTTGGCCGGCTGCAGTGGTCGAGGCGCCCTCTCTCCTCCTGGCCTTCTTTGCCGAAGGGCCAGCAGTGGCGGTGGTAGTGGCGGTGGCAACGGTCGCGGGTCCCCGACGACGAGGCCTCCGTCAAACTCCACCGGTGACATCGGGCGGGGGGAAATGGGGCTGGAGCACCGCCCGCTCCTCCTCCATATCCCTGCAGGCTGCTGTCATGAGCTGCATCGCCAACCCGAAGAGCCCAGCATCGGAGAGGGGTGCCGTAAGCAGGGGAAGCCTCTTCCTGTCCGGTACTCTCGCCTGCTCCAGCCAAAGATGGCGCTGGGACAGAGTGGCCAGGGCGTATATCTTCCCGACGGCTATGGCCTGCAGCTGGATCAGATGCAGGATGGCTCCGGCCGCCTGGGCGTGCTGAACATGTTGATGGTCGGTCAGCATTGTACCGCCCGTCATCATCCCGGACATAAACCGCGCTAGCTGCGCGATGTTAGATGTCGCAGCTAGGGTTTGGGTTCCGGCGATGATGGTCACTCCAGTTGGCCAACTGCCTAGCCGATTTCCCGTGGGGAACCAGCTTCCGTAATGGCTCCCACACCACCTCAGGACAAAGGAGAGACGCCATCAGTCTATCAAGCCGAGGCACCCCTTCCTTCATTCCCTCGACCAAACCCGCCACCCGCGTGACTTGCACGTAGATGGGGGTGAGGCCAGTGATGTGGGAGACCACCTGTCCCTGACGCACGTAGGCCTCCATTGAGGGGAAAAATGGGCAGACAACGCCCGTCTCCCTCACAGGACGACATTTCCATAGATGACCTATCAAGTCATCGGGGACAGGGGCAGGCAGTGGCTGCGGCAGCGGCACACCGTTTGCGACGACTGCTGCCGCCATGAGCTCCGGGAACAAGGCACATAATTCCCCATGCGCACCTTCCTCCACTAAGCTTGCGTCCCTCACATACGAGAGGCTACCGCTCATTGCAGAGCCACCATCCGATGTGGCTGATAGCAGGGCATCTCGTCGCTGAGTCTGAGGTTCTAACCCAACACCAGAATACGAGGGACCCCAAGGAGACATATCACCCCCTGCCACATCCTGAGAGGGAGAGTGATGCGTCCCCACCGGGGCATCAAATAAGAGTGCATCTGCTTCCACCATGTAATCCTCCGTTTCCATCGGCCACGGAGAAGCAGACGCACCCTCATCTGGCTCCAGCAGCTCACCAAAACCAGGCCGTTCGCCCCTGCAAGCTACCCTCCTACGACGGGAGCGAGCAGAGGCGAAAAGTTTGCGTCTCAAATCCTCTGCCACGAGAGGAGCCGTCTGCCCATTGGCCGACGGCCCCCCGGCGGCGGAGGAACCAGAGCAGGAACCAGGCCATCTCACGGGAGATGCCGCTGGTGCACCAGCTCCACGGAGAGGCAAGCTACACACCGGACGCCGATCGGGCGCGAGTGACTTCCACGACCGTGGAGTCAATCCCGCCCCAAGACGCACGATGGATGCGGCAACGGAGAACTGCTGGTGAAGGGTGACGTTGCTAGCGCGACCCCCCGAAGAAAACATTATAACTTAGTTTTTTTCTATTGAAATTATGAGAGAAAGAAAAAAACAAGAGATAATGTTAACGCTGTCTCAACTTTCTTCAAACGAATCAACCTAGCTCAAGTGATTGGTATACAGGCACTTCCTTGTGGTGAAAATTGAAGAAGGAGATGATGGTATGGCCACACCCCTGCTTATGTAGGTAGCGGATGGGGGTGTGGCCAGACAGATGATGGTATGTAAAGGTACATTGTGAGAATTTATTCAGTGCAAGTACTGAAGTGAAGAGTATTGCCTCTATGACGCTGAGCAGAGCTATATGAAATATATATACATAGCGCAGGTAGAATCAGCAATGTCGTTAAACAGCGACCTCTGAGGCAAAAGGGCCCTGCTTCGAATTGCACTTTGTTTAAATTTTTTTCTTGTTTTGGTCTGATGTTTAGGTTGGAGTTTAGTAGCATATTTTTACCGTGACTTTCTCCAGACAGAAGTGATTCACTATGAATTGAAAATGGGGGATCCTGATGTAAACAAGACAAACGTCTTTCTCTGGTCTGCATCCCCTTAACAATTGTGTGTATTGAGCCGTACTGTATTGAGCCGTACTGTATTGTACCCATTCAGCAATCTGTTAAATAAAGTTTTCATTCATTCATTCACCTCTCTTGGCAGAGGCTGAGGTGTGACCAGTAATAGCCCTCCCCCAATACCCAGTCAACCCACACATAGACCAAAACGCAACATGCAAACAAAGTGCAATACCAATTGGTGGCATTACAGGGTCTACCTGTAACAATTCCTATGACAGACATGAGACATACAGTATAACCTGATGCAAAAATAACATGGACCCTTGAGTCTACGAGTACAATGGAGTATAATAATGTAACCAGATGTTCACATACAGGCTATGCACACAGTATAGGGAGGTGTAGTCTGACGTCACTTTAGTTTCCTGCGCGGTCCACCCGTATAGGGATTCATCATTGGGAAAATGTATTATCGGCTATTGTAATAATTCTGTCTCATGAACATTGGCAAGCTTTCCATTTTTGCACAAAATGAGTTCCCTTCTATCACTAACATTATTGTTTAAGCATTTTGGTTGAAATAAAGTTAGTTATAAGGTTGTTTAATTTGTTGTTAAAAAGGAACTACACTTACCAGTAGAACGCCTGTCGTTCAGTGCTGTCGCCTAATACAGCCAGGAGTCTACGCTGTGGTGACGTCAGTCAGCAGCGCCAAAGTGAGTGTAGTTCCTCAGTGAACGAAAACATAAACGTTGTTATTTTGCTACCTTTACGATTAATTGAGAATGTTTTCATGTTGAGCTATAGATTGTGGATGAATACACACCGAAAGGTACACCATGCCAATGTTCATGCTTTATTTGCTTTAAACGAGACAATTTATAAATGTGTCCATTGGAAATACATTGCGATTTTTCAAGAGGGGTGGAGCGTGCAGGAAACAGCAATGACGTAACCACTACACCTCCCTATAGCTTCACATGCCTCATTTCCTTCTATAGAAGTGATTATTCAGAGGAATGTCTGGGTGAAGTATTAGGAGACAGGTCGGAGTGAGTTGGAATACACACCACTCTAACATAAAAAGGACAAGTCAAGGTGTTTGTGTGAATTAATTTCAAGAGTAAAGGAGTCATCTCAACAGATCACGAGGCTACATGTAAACATGTAAACCGATCCCTCGCACATGTCAAGCACAAGCGCAAGACGGATCATTTATTATTGTTATTACTTTAGTTATTATCCTAAATTGACTTCTTCTCGAATTATGTCCACGTCTCCGTTCACAAGCAAATAAGCCACACAGTCATCAAGCGACGTGGCTCCTTCTGAGAACTCCTCATCACAACCTGCCTGGGTAAATTAATTGTTTTTCAGGGCTAATTCAAAAGTGCATTAGCATAAATTGACAGCTGGGGCGTGCCATATGCATACGTAAAACTGAGAGTTCAACCACGGGTCGCACCGCGTCCCGGAGACGGGGCTGTCGTTAACTGGGAAGGTCAGCTGAAGGATCGGACCCCCGTCAGACTGGATGCCAGCAGGGTGAACTGCAGCCTCAGCAGCACGGCAGACTCTGGGCCTTCTTTTTGTGTCTGTTAGCAGAATTACACAATCCCATGAGACAAAACATCAACACAGACACACAGTCCCCCCCTCCTGAATCTTTAATTAGGCCCTATGAAAAGTAAGAGAGAGTTAACCGTGTCTCCCTGCAAAATCAATCGCGGTCTGATAGCTGCGGAGGTGCTTTGCTTATAAAGCTATGGCTCTGTGGATGAGAGACAATTCGGGATGAAAGGGAAAAAATCAATACCTGCCAAACTGTGACTGCCACTAGCTGCAGATGATAGCGGTGCTTAGAGGGAAGGTTTGGGGTTTTTAGAACCCCATCATAGCCACTAACCAGCCCTCCTCTGAGAGCATGCAAGGAGTTTTCACACCGGCGTCTTTGGCAATAGCTTCCTGCTTGTATACAGATGTGGGACTGGAAAACGAGGCGTCTACCGCCGGTAGCAAGCTAGATGACGCTAGATGACGTCTTTTTAAGCTGCTCTGCCTGGTTCAACCAGTAGGGGGAGTCGAGTTACACGGTGGAGAGTGGGAGCTATTCTACAATCTGTGTGTGTGTGTGCGTGTGCATGCGACACTAGTCTTGGACATATTATTTTGCAATGTAATGCTTTTCTGTAGATTATTTGACTGTCATTGGTACAGTAATGGTGTGGTATTTTCGATTAACGTGCGTTTTTTATGGATAATCATCTAGATACTCAGATACAGTGCAGTATTATTCTTTACGAGACAACCTATACGTGCTGGCACCGAAGACCCGCCCTACTCTGCCTCTGATTCGCAGAATGTGGCTCTAGTTAGGCTCTGGTTGGGGGAAATGTAACTGGCCCGTGGATTTCAGCTGTCGCTGTACTGAATTTACTGGTAAGCTAACTTCGGTTTAACGTTAGTTTGTTTACTACAGTTATGTAGTCAACTAAGGTAACGTTACAGTAGCAACTACTCAAATAAAGCTGTATCCACAATTGCTGTCAAGTTAACGTTATGGTCTCTCGAAAATTGAATGCGACCTCAAGGCTTTTCAACACTGGCCGCGTAATATTAGTTAACGTTAATTTAGCAGGATGTAATGTGTAACGTTTAATCAACGTGAAATGGCCCTGAATACATCATATAATGTGTTTCCCAGCTGCTTATATTGTAACGTGTATGCCCAAAAATATATATCACTGAATTGAAAATGGGGGACCCTGATGTAAACAAGACTAAAGTCTTTCTCTGGTCTGTGCAATGTGCATCCCCTTAACAATTGTGTGTATTGAGCTGTACTGTATTGTACTCATTCTGCAATCTGTTAATGACATTTACATATCTGTAGATACTATATCTATATCTGTACATCCCTTACCTACTCTTACTAGTTACGCTGCTGGCCAGTATGACTTACTACCATATAGTGTCTTTATACCTGTATCACTGTACATATTAATACTATCTATATCTGTACATATCTCTTACCTACTCTTACTAGTTACGCTGCTGGCCAGTATGACTTACTACCATAGTGTCTTCTTTATATCTATATCATTTTCCATACCCAGTTCTCTTCTCTAATGGCTATTTTCTTTTTATGTTGCAGATACCTGTCAAACTGGAGACCATTTCCACTCCATCGCCATCAGCTACAGAGTGGGGTTTTGAGCTACTACTTAAAGGCACTGGGTCCTATGTACAATATATAGTTTTACTGCTATGCCCCTATGCTATAATTGCTATTACTAACTATATTATGCATTAATCACAACAAGTTATTTTCTTAAAGTGTCCTTTGTGTTTAAAGTGACCTATGGTGCGAGCGAGTGCACTGTGTGTTCATGTGTTTTTAAGTTACTGTAGACCCACATTAAAGTCAAGATAACTACTATTTGGATGGTATCTGTGTCAATGATTCCATTCAACCAAAGTGAGTATCACTGTATTATACTACAACTCTATACATACATCTGAGTAGTGATTAGCACTATTACTCAGTAGTACTAATTTATATATTTTACACAGTTTAATCACCTGTTCATTGTATATCACTATTGCACTTTACTGTTACATTTGCACTCTCAAAATTAGATTAGATTCAAATGTACAGCACACCATATACTGCTATAGTGGAATATACTATTCATAAATCATATACCATTGTATACCATCTTGTTGCGCGCTCCTGGCCACCGCAGTGTCATGATTAATTGAAAATGGGGGACCCTGATGTAAACAAGACGAAAGTCTTTCTCTGGTCTGCATCCCCTTAACAATTGTGTGTATTGAGCTGTACTGTATTGTACCCACTGTATTGAAACACAACATAGCAAGACGTAGCAGACATTTTTTTTTATTACATTGGATCTCACAGCTAGGCTACAGATGTAAACTCCTAGTTTTTATCTTTGGCAGCCTAGGGCATGTGCACAAGTTGGTTGTGAGGGGCCTTCAATAATTGTACTATATTTCCAGACAGTGGGACCCTGATGTAAACAAGAACAAGTTACAGGTTGAAAAAGCCCTCAGCTCGGAACTAGGCAAAATCTGCATATGGCTCGCCGACAACAAACTATCATTACACATGGGCAAAACAGAGTCCATTCTCTTCGGTTCAAATAACAAACTCAGCAAGACCGACGGCTTCTCGGTTACAGTGGGTGACAATATTATCACAAGGAAAGATGAAATTACCTACCTGGGTTCCATCCTAGAGGCTAATCTTTCCTGTGACAAAATGGCATCCAATGTAATAAAAAAAGTCAACCAACGAACGCGATTCTTGTACCGGATCTCCTCTCTGGTAAACAAAAATACCCTGAAGACTCTAGCAGGAGCACTCATTCAAGGGTACTACGACTATGCTTGCACCTCATGGTACCAAAGCACCTCAAAGGCACTAAAAAACAAATTACAAACATCTCAAAACAAGCTAGTCAGACTACTACTTGACCTGACTCCTAGAACCCACCTCACCCCTGCCCACTTTGACAACCTAGGATGGCTTAGAGTAGACGACAGAGTACAGCAACTTGCAATGGGCCTGGTCTACAAGATACACTACGCGACCAAGGTACCCATGTACATGTCAAAATACTTCCCAAAGGTCAGTGAATACCACGATCACAACACCAGAGGGAGCTCCACAAATCATGTAAAACCCAGATTCGGCTCAAACAAGGGACTAAACACGTTTCGCAATTATGCCACATCAATGTGGAACGCCCTACCTAAAGCTGTAAAGGAATGTGAATCGCTACCCACTTTCAAAAACACTCTCAAAAAACACCTACGTGAGACTGCAATTCGAAACTGGCCCCTACAAATGTCCTAACCTAGTTGTACAGTAAATTACCAAGTAAGGCTTTGTCAATATTCCAATGCACAGTGTAAAATGTGTGTGTGTCCCCTACCCACCCCCCCCCCCCCCCCCCCACCTCCAATGTACAGCCCTCACCCAACCCACCCTACCCCACCCCACCCAACCAACCTCCAATGTACAGTTTCTACGCCAAATGTATATACACTCCTTTTCTGGACACTTTTGTATCACAAACAGTACTGTATTTGTAAATCTGATATGTCATAAATGTATAGATGTAGCAGTACTGTCTATTTGATTTGATTTGATATCTTTATTTCGAACATGCAATGAATACAAACAAACAATAACAAAAGCAAAACACAACTCAATCTACATGTTCGAAAAGGAGTAGGAAGAAGTGGCCAGTATGACTTACTACCATAGTGTCTTTATACCTGTATCACTGTACATATTAATACTATATCTATATCTGTACATATCTCTTACTAGTTACACTGCTGGCCAGTATGGCCACTACCATAGTGTCTTTATACCTGTATCACTGTACATATTAATACTATAACTATATCTGTACATATCTCTTACCTACTCTTACTAGTTTGCATCCCCTTAACAAGTGTGTATTGAGCCGTAGCCTACTGTATTGTACCCATTCTGCAATCTGTTAATAAAATTGTCATTCATTCATCACTATTTTATTTCACTGTAAAAAAATAAGTTTTATCTATTCTATTCTACTATTTTATTGCACTGCACTATTTTACTCTGTCTATTTTATCTTACTATTTTTATTATTGTCTATATCAGACTTTTTAAAACGAATTCCACTATCCATGTTTGATGATCCAGTTAATTATATTGACTTGTTATATTGTTGGGAAGTGAGTCAAGTCTGCCATGAGTCAAGCCTGCCTGAACCATTGTTTCTCAAAGGCAAAACTACAGTAGTTTTGCCTTTGAGAAACAATGGTTCAGGCAGGCTTGACTCACTTCCCAACCCCCAAAATATAACACCTCCGTGTATACAGTGGGGGGTTGGCTTTGTGTGGAGAGATCAGTGACACAGAGTCATCAGACACCATCCAATCTGGAGAGCCACGAGCAGGCCTAGAATAGAATAGAATAGATCTTTATTGTCATTGTTACAGTTGTTACAACGAAATTTAAAATGCAGCCCTAGGTGCTAGTAAAAATATAAAAACACAGTCCTAAACACAGTATTAAATATAAAAACAGGAGTAAGGCATAAATAACAAACAGGGGGGTATAAAAGATAATTGCACTATCCCTTAATGTTGTGTGTGCGTGGGGGGGGGGGGGGGGGGGGTGCAAGGGAGACAATTTTATTAACAGATTGCAGAATGGGTACAATACAGTAGGCTACGGCTCAATACACACAATTGTTGATTGATTGATTGATTGAAAAGTTTATTAACAGATTGCAGAATGGGTACAGTACAGTACAGCTCAATACATACAATTGTTAAGGGGATGCAGACCAGAGAAAGACTTTCGTCTTGTTTACATCAGGGTCACCCATTTTCAATTCATCATAACATATATGACATACATGACATACAGATAGACAGTACTGCTACATCTATACATTTATGACATATCAGATTTGCAAATACAGTACTGTTTGTGATACAAAAGTGTCCAGAAAAGGAGTGTATATACATTTGGCGTAGAAACTGTACAAAGTCAAATACTTTGAAGTTAAATGATCTTGTGGAATTTAAAACGGCACAATTAATGTATAAAGCAAAAAGTCATGCACTTCCAAGAAACATTCAAGAATTGTTCTTTGATAGGGAGGCGGGTTATAATCTGAGGGGAGAACACAATTTAAAAGTGCTAAATGTACGCACTACCATGAGAAGACACTGCATCTCGATATGTGGAGTGAAACTGTGGAACAGTCTAAATGTGGTGCTAAAGAAATGTCCAAACATGAGACAATTCAAACTGATGTATAAGGAAATGATGTTCACAAGGTACAGGGATGAGGAAGGGACTTGATATTCACGGGTGTTTACATTTGTATTTTATTTCTTTCATGTTTTACATATATAGTTTTTGTTTTTTTGTTTTGCATATATATATATTTTTTTTTTTTTATGTTTTAAAATAGTACTCATTTGAGTAGTGGAAAAGGGGTAGGATTAAATAAGTGTATACTTCTTCCTACTCCTTTTCGAACATGTAGATTGAGTTGTGTTTTGCTTTTGTTATTGTTTGTTTGTATTCATTGCATGTTCGAAATAAAGATATCAAATCAAATCAAATAGACAGTACTGCTACATCTATACATTTATGACATATCAGATTTGCAAATACAGTACTGTTTGTGATACAAAAGTGTCCAGAAAAGGAGTGTATATACATTTGGCGTAGAAACTGTACATTGGAGGTTGGTTGGGTGGGTTGGGTGAGGGCTGTACATTGGAGGTGGGGGGGGGGGGGGGGGGTTGGGTAGGGGACACACACACATTTTACACTGTGCATTGGAATATTGACAAAGCCTTACTTGGTAATTTACTGTACAACTAGGTTAGGACATTTGTAGGGGCCAGTTTCGAATTGCAGTCTCACGTAGGTGTTTTTTGAGAGTGTTTTTGAAAGTGGGTAGCGATTCACATTCCTTTACAGCTTTAGGTAGGGCGTTCCACATTGATGTGGCATAATTGCGAAACGTGTTTAGTCCCTTGTTTGAGCCGAATCTGGGTTTTACATGATTTGTGGAGCTCCCTCTGGTGTTGTGATCGTGGTATTCACTGACCTTTGGGAAGTATTTTGACATGTACATGGGTACCTTGGTCGCGTAGTGTATCTTGTAGACCAGGCCCATTGCAAGTTGCTGTACTCTGTCGTCTACTCTAAGCCATCCTAGGTTGTCAAAGTGGGCAGGGGTGAGGTGGGTTCTAGGAGTCAGGTCAAGTAGTAGTCTGACTAGCTTGTTTTGAGATGTTTGTAATTTGTTTTTTAGTGCCTTTGAGGTGCTTTGGTACCATGAGGTGCAAGCATAGTCGTAGTACCCTTGAATGAGTGCTCCTGCTAGAGTCTTCAGGGTATTCTTGTTTACCAGAGAGGAGATCCGGTACAAGAATCGCGTTCGTTGGTTGACTTTTTTTATTACATTGGATGCCATTTTGTCACAGGAAAGATTAGCCTCTAGGATGGAACCCAGGTAGGTAATTTCATCTTTCCTTGTGATAATATTGTCACCCACTGTAACCGAGAAGCCGTCGGTCTTGCTGAGTTTGTTATTTGAACCGAAGAGAATGGACTCTGTTTTGCCCATGTGTAATGATAGTTTGTTGTCGGCGAGCCATATGCAGATTTTGCCTAGTTCCGAGCTGAGGGCTTTTTCAACCTGTAACTTGTTCTTGTTTACATCAGGGTCCCACTGTCTGGAAATATAGTACAATTATTGAAGGCCCCTCACAACCAACTTGTGCACATGCCCTAGGCTGCCAAAGATAAAAACTAGGAGTTTACATCTGTAGCCTAGCTGTGAGATCCAATGTAATAAAAAAAAGTCTGCTACGTCTTGCTATGTTGTGTTTCAATACAGTGGGTACAATACAGTACAGCTCAATACACACAATTGTTAAGGGGATGCAGACCAGAGAAAGACTTTCGTCTTGTTTACATCAGGGTCCCCCATTTTCAATTAATCATGACACTGCGGTGGCCAGGAGCGCGCAACAAGATGGTATACAATGGTATATGATTTATGAATAGTATATTCCACTATAGCAGTATATGGTGTGCTGTACATTTGAATCTAATCTAATTTTGAGAGTGCAAATGTAACAGTAAAGTGCAATAGTGATATACAATGAACAGGTGATTAAACTGTGTAAAATATATAAATTAGTACTACTGAGTAATAGTGCTAATCACTACTCAGATGTATGTATAGAGTTGTAGTATAATACAGTGATACTCACTTTGGTTGAATGGAATCATTGACACAGATACCATCCAAATAGTAGTTATCTTGACTTTAATGTGGGTCTACAGTAACTTAAAAACACATGAACACACAGTGCACTCGCTCGCACCATAGGTCACTTTAAACACAAAGGACACTTTAAGAAAATAACTTGTTGTGATTAATGCATAATATAGTTAGTAATAGCAATTATAGCATAGGGGCATAGCAGTAAAACTATATATTGTACATAGGACCCAGTGCCTTTAAGTAGTAGCTCAAAACCCCACTCTGTAGCTGATGGCGATGGAGTGGAAATGGTCTCCAGTTTGACAGGTATCTGCAACATAAAAAGAAAATAGCCATTAGAGAAGAGAACTGGGTATGGAAAATGATATAGATATAAAGAAGACACTATGGTAGTAAGTCATACTGGCCAGCAGCGTAACTAGTAAGAGTAGGTAAGAGATATGTACAGATATAGATAGTATTAATATGTACAGTGATACAGGTATAAAGACACTATATGGTAGTAAGTCATACTGGCCAGCAGCGTAACTAGTAAGAGTAGGTAAGGGATGTACAGATATAGATATAGTATCTACAGATATGTAAATGTCATTAACAGATTGCAGAATGAGTACAATACAGTACAGCTCAATACACACAATTGTTAAGGGGATGCACATTGCACAGACCAGAGAAAGACTTTAGTCTTGTTTACATCAGGGTCCCCCATTTTCAATTCAGTGATATATATTTTTGGGCATACACGTTACAATATAAGCAGCTGGGAAACACATTATATGATGTATTCAGGGCCATTTCACGTTGATTAAACGTTACACATTACATCCTGCTAAATTAACGTTAACTAATATTACGCGGCCAGTGTTGAAAAGCCTTGAGGTCGCATTCAATTTTCGAGAGACCATAACGTTAACTTGACAGCAATTGTGGATACAGCTTTATTTGAGTAGTTGCTACTGTAACGTTACCTTAGTTGACTACATAACTGTAGTAAACAAACTAACGTTAAACCGAAGTTAGCTTACCAGTAAATTCAGTACAGCGACAGCTGAAATCCACGGGCCAGTTACATTTGAGTACAGCTGTAACAAAGTCCAATATGCCCTCGTTCATTAGATCCAAAGCATCAATTGCTTTTCCTCGACTCTAACGCTAGTTTAATAGCTAATGACTAATGGCTAAACAGCTGATTTTGTAAACATGAGGCAGAGTAGGGGCGGGCGCTGGATGGATATAATTCCAACTTGACTTTGCGCCTCCTGGCGGCACAAAACAGAAACCGCACCCACCCTAATAAAACCATTTGACTTGAGCCGTTAACGGGCGGCAGAGGGCGTTGAAACGGCGGTAGGAGGGACCTCAATTTGCAATGCTGTAACTGTAGGTTGGCAAAGTCGGAGAGGATTGAAAACCATTCACCTCCTAGTTCTTTCTCTACCATTCCATTTTGAGTCCTTTGAAACAGCTCTATTTATTCTCACTGTGTAAGTAAATGGAATAGTTATTTTTTTCTTTTCTTTTTATCCTCTTTTTCTCCGCCTGATTTTTCAATTTTTCTCCCCATCCCAATTTAGTCGTTATGCCAATTCCCCCCCTCCCCTACCTGGTTGTTGTCCGCATGTTCCTCCTACTGGTCGGTACAAGGGAACCCTGAAGTCCACCACATGCTTCCTCCGACACATGTGGAGACAGCCAGTGGCTCTTTTCTCACCTGGCAGCGAGGACTCTCATTGGTGAAGCGTAATGCCTTTCGCTGAGCAGGCGCCCAGACTTGACCTGTCCACAACGCCAGATTACCACCCACGACTTCCATCCCCCTAACTCAGCCAAACGAGTTAGTATGACGACGGCCCAAGCCGCAGGGCAATGCTGACTCCGGGAGTCAAGACCGCAGCCTCTTGCATTGGTGACGAGCGCAATCTCCGCTACGCCACCCGACCGCCTGTAAATGGAATAGTTCTGCATGACATTGAAATACAAAGTAGAAAATATCATCAACTTGTATTGCATTACCCAGAAATACAAGGCTGCTGCCAATTTCTCAGAAACAACTAATAAAAAGACACTACTGGAGTGAAAACCTTGTGTATATCTTCAGCGGGGGACTTGGTTACTGATAAAAAAAAAACAGGCTTCCTATATAACCCAGGACTTTCCTTTTAAAACGTGGTTGGGTTGTTGCTACCGTGAAAACAGGAGCATGTGTCTTAAGACTTGTGTTGATTAAGTGTTGGAGGCTGTGTAGAAAGGAGCTGCAAAAGAGGTGTTCAATATTGATGAACCAACAATAAAACTGACGGTGAAAGATGACTCATACATTCCCCAACGCATACATTTCCACTTTCTAATTCCAACCTGGACACAGTTAAAACAATTACTGTGTCGTGCGGGTGCAAAGCATACGTTTAAACGCATTCCCCAAGTGTTCCACAATCAATTGAATCCTTATGGAATGAGAATATGGATTTATTTTCTTCCCGATGTTGTGAGTTTGGTCATCATTACTCAAGGGGGGAGTGAGAAGAGGACTGAAGCCAAGCAATGATTAAAAGAGTCCAACATCCAAGATCTGCAATGCTTACAGTGTGACAAAATGGCAACCAATGTAATAAAAAAAGTCAACCAACGAACAAGATTCTTGTACCGGATCTCCTCTCTGGTAAACAATAATACCCTGAAGACTCTAACAGGAGCACTCATTCAAGGTTACTACGACTATGCTTGCACCTCATGGTACCAAAGCACCTCAAAGGCATTAAAAACAAGATTACAAAGATCACAAAACAAACTGGTCAGACTACTGCTTAACCTTACTCCTAAAACCCATCTCACCCCTGCCCATTTTGAGTTTCTTGAGGGGTTATAGGAAAAACCACCGCATGTGGTACCAAGAGGGTGGTTGATTCCCTGGTGTGTTGGAGCAGAGTCAACTCCCGGGTTACCCGGTTGAGTGTGCCCCTGCACATTCATGACGTCTGCCAATCGTGTCAGCCTTCTCTGCCTCGACCCCTCTGGGTGGGTTTTTTTTGGTGGAGGCTTTGTCATGGTGCGCAACAATGCCAGCATACGCCCCTTCCGCCGGGGTGCTGTTTTCAGTTGACCCTTTTGGCGCCTGTCTCGTCTGCAGTGCTCCAGGCTCGGGTCTAAAGCCTGCTGCCTGGTTTCCCCGGTGTGCTGCCTGCTTCCGTTATGGTTAGCCTTTTGAGTGCTTCAAGTTACGGCCATGCTGACTGCCTGTGTTGCAGGGTCAGTGTGCCAGGCGGCATACTAGTGGGGGGAAGGGCCCGCTCTTGGAGGGGCCCTGTCCGAATACGCTGGCGATGTGGGGGGCGGTGTCACTAAGTGACCGCCTGGTGAGGTCTTGATGCTTGGCGTCATTGACCTCTCCGGTTCAGTGGGTCTGGGTCTTCCTTCGCGCTCCGCTGCTACGGCCTTGCCACGGGGTTGAGTTTGATCTTGACTCCGTGATTTTGGGGGCAGTAACGAGGTTTGTTCCTTCCGTTCGTTCCCTGGTGGCATGCGGGTTGTGCGTGTGCGTAGTCGTGGGGTCAAGCCACGGTCTGCTCACCCTGTGCATTGAGTTGCTCGAGTTCCTCTTCGCACTGTCGGATCCGTCTCCCTCCCGTCCTCCAATAGGGAGGGTATCCCTCCATTAGGGAGGGTCGGGGGGCTCGGTCCTCCCCGGTTCTGATGGTTATGGGGGGCCTCAGTGGGGTACATTCGTCGAGGTTCTAGCTCCCGCTCAGCTCCTGTTATGCAATATGACGCTGAGCGGAAGCTAGCATGAAACAGAACGTAAGGTTATGTATATAACCAAGTTCTGTGAATTCTAGTGACGCTCAGCGTCTAGGCGCCACTGCGGCCCTTGATCTTTCATTGTGGTGACATTTTTTGGGAAGGAGATGAGTGTGTGGCCCCACCCCTGCTTATATAGGCAGCAGATGGGGGTGTGGTCAAACGGATGTTGGTATGTAAAGGTACATTTTGAAATTATTCAGTGTATATACGCTAGGGTGACCAGATGCAAAAAGTCCAAAAGCAGGACAACAGTAAGATTTTGGTGGGACAAAGTGGGACAGATAGATAATGTAATTTTTTTTATTAGAATAACTCGTCTTCACCGAATAGATAAAGGTTAAATCAAAATAAATACAGAATTATATCTCTCCACATTCATCTTGGCACTGGCAGCCGGCTTGTTACCACCTAACATCTGTTTTAAATATTCAAACTTTATCACTTGACAGGAATGTCTTGTGTTCGATTTTTTTTTTTTTGCTTCGAAAAGAGGGACATCCTCTCAATATGTGGGATGCGGTCTCAAATGGTGGGACAGTACAACCAAAAGGGGGACACCTGGTCACCCTAATATACGCTGAAGCGAGATATATGCAATATGACGCTGAGCGTCACTAGCATTCACAGAACTTGGTTATATACATAACCTTACGTTTTCATTCATTCATGAACAGCAGATCAGCTGTTGCAGATCACCGCGCCGGGTGATGAACAGCAGGTCAGAATGCATGAAAACATGACTCACCATAACTGCGCAGGGCTTTTGTTCAGTCTGCTAATGTTTGAAACATGTCAAATATCCACTCGCCGCCCTCCAATTCCAGATTGCCGTTGAATGCAGCTACTTTATCTGCCAACTTGAACACAGTTGTCATCATTGCCTCGTTTGCTATCTTGTCGCCACATATTATGCAGAGAGTACTCGTCAAACTGCTTGATAATAGTTGTCACTGTTGTCTTCGCCGACGGACTCTGCAGAGTTGTCCATAGTTCTCTGCCCTTTTCTCCCACGAGATATTTAAACAGCTTGACTTTTGTTGTCTCTTCGGCGTCGGCACGCAAGAATCAAAGACGTTTTTTTTTTTTTTTTTTTTACACATTTAGTTAATGGCTCGCATCTCGAACGCGGAAGTGAAAGTGCGTTAGGGAAATATACACGCGGCCCGGTGGGACTATTCCATTGGTTCTCCCAGTCCATGTGACCATTTCTAGCATTTCAATTGGCTATAGTGACAGACATATATGAATACCGGTAGATAGACACAGCTTCACAAAGACACTCTGGCGTCACGAGTGAATATTTCCCGCGAGTAAAATAAATATCATATTCTCAAAATAAACTGACGGGCCAGAAATTATTGCTGGCGGGCCAATGTCGGCCAGCGGGCCGCCTATTGCCGACCCCTGATCTAAGGAAAGATCACATTGCCAGTGTTGTTTTCTTCTGATTACAGATGTACCAACGGGGTTTGAAACCGTGTGTGACAGCCAATGTGAAGTATTGAAAACAAACACAAAGCAGATTGCTTCACTCTTTTTTTTTACGATTACTTAGGATTTCTTTAAAAAAAAATGTTGGTGCTTTGAGCGCCACACATCCAGGTGCCATTCAGCTCCACTGTACAGGAGTGACAGCAGATATCTCCAAAGCTAGGAGAATCACACTGAAACGATAGCGCTCCAGGGTAAGGGGGAAGGGGGGGGGGGGGCTGCCGTAGTGTGGTAGTGAAAGGGTTAACCTTCTGTATTGTCGCAGTGGAAGGGTTAACCATTTGGTAGTGTGGTAGTGAAAGGGTTAAGCCTTCATTGAAGTTCAGCATGCTTGCTGGGGACAATAACTTCACAATAAAAGGTGGGGCTTGAGGAATATCCAACCTGGATGAAACTATAACATGTGTGTGTGTGTGTGTGTGTGTGTGTGTGTGTGTGTGTGTGTGTGTGTGTGTGTGTGTGTGTGTGTGTGTGTGTGTGTGTGTGTGTGTGTGTGTGTGTGTGTGTGTGTGTGTGTGTGTGTGTGTGCGCGTGCGCGTGTGCGTGTGCGAGAGAGAGAGAGAGAGAGAGAGAGAGAGAGAGAGAGAGAGAGAGAGAGAGAGAGAGAGAGAGAGAGAGAGAGAGAGAGAAATACACAGTAAAGGTAAGAGTGATAGAGAGAGAGAGTGAAATACACAGTAAAGGTAAGAGTGATAGAGAGAGAGAAATAGTGAGTGAAAGACACAGTAAAAGAAAGAGTGATAGAGAGAGACTGGACTCTGGTGAATACAGATGAGGGAGGCATAGAAGTCAGTAGGATGAGGGACACAATCAGCCAGCGAGCAGAAAGCCCAATGCCTCCAACCACTGAGCGGCCTCCATTGTACTGAGAGAATGTAGTCTTAATTAGGCTATGCCTTTGAATAACTTGAGAAGGCTGGCATCTGCAAGGGAAACAGACATTTATTTCCCCATTGCCACGGCTAATAGTTCACAGACGGATATCCTTTCATTGTCATCTCATTGCAAATATAATATGATGACATTTCCCAAACAACATATATAGCAGAGATGTTTAATCGCCAGAGCATGGCAAAAGATGTTTTTCATCTCATTCAGCACAATCCTATTATCCTTGCTGGAGTAATTGCTGGAGATATTTCTGAGCTAATGCGACTGACAGAGGCAATCAACTGAGACTTTTTCCTTCATACAAGTGAGACTTTTCGCCCATTCATTTAATCCGAGTAGAGAGACTGATTGAAGATAATTGGATGTAATGGTTTTGATCTGATGGCCTGCTTGTTTTCAGTTAAAAAGGCTTTGCTTCCCGGGTTGAAAAGCCATGGATATGTCTTCAGTTTATTGTTCTGTTATGAGCTCCCAGGACGGTTTGGCTTGTTTACAATGAGCATTCCTCAAAGTATTGCACGTAATAAACATATCTCACGTTGGGAATGGAAAAAGAGTTGAAAAGGCAGCATGTTTGAACGACCACATCAAACATGAGGTGGACGCGGGCAAATACTGCAGCATGGTCATGCTGGACCTCCAAAAGGCTTTCGACACTGTCAATCACTGGAGTGATTGATAAGCTAAAAGCAATTGGTTTTGATAGTTCATCAGTGAGCTGGATGCAATCCTACCTGGAGGGGAGAGAACAGATGGTGGAGGTGAACGGTACAATGCCCCCTGCTGTGGTGTTCCACAAGGAAGCATACTAGGACCTTTACTGTTCCTAATTTATGCAAATTAAATGTCATCAGCTTGTGACTGCAACTTGTTCCTGTTCATGGACGACTCTGTAACGGTCCCAGACAAGACAATGTGAACAGTGGTTTCCTACCTCCCTCCAATAATCTCATGCCGCCCTCTAGTGGGCACCATCAGATGGTTCAGATAGTGCAGGCTATCATTATACCTATGTTGACTAATATGATTAATATGGTTTCATTGTGTGTGTTGTTGTTGACTTTCCCTTCCCTTGTGTGATGTTGTCCTCCTGTCTGGTTGTCTTATTGTTATAATGCTTTTGTGTCTAGTTGGTTGTTTCTCTGTTTTGGACTGGCTTGCCAGCTGTCAATTAGAAATTAGTCTGGTATTTAAGTGTGGGTCTGTCCTCACTTCGTTGTGGCATCATACCTCCGTGGGCCCTTACCTGTCGTATCTCTGCTGTCGTCTTCCTTGCCCTGCTGTTTTGTATTGAGTCTTAGTAAGTAATTTTAGTATTCAGTTTTTGTGCATCTTTGTTTTTCGTGAACCAGTTCGTGTTTTTCTCTAGCGCCAGCTCGGCTGTGCCTTTTGCTTTTTGTTTTGTACTGTAAAATACCCTTGCTCTCTTGGTTCTAAAATAAATAGAACGCTACGTTTTGAGAAGAGCAACCACCGTCTCCGTTCATCTCTCAGTGCGCATATTGGGTTATTTTCTTCCCCAAATCCTAACAAGTTGCAGGTTGAAAAAGCCCTCAGCTCTGAACTTGGGAGAATCTTCACCTGGCTCGCTGATAACAAACTATCATTATCTTCGGATCAAATAACAAACTCAGCAAGGCCAACGGCTTCTCTGTTACAGTGGGTGACAATATTGTCACAAGGAAAGATGAAATTTCAAATTACCTACCTGGGTTCCATCCTAGAGGAAAATCTTTCCTGTGACAAAATGGCAACCAATGTGATCAAAAAAGTCAACCAACAAACAAGATTCTTGCATGGATCTCCTCTCTGGTAAACAAGAATATCTTGAAGACTCTAACAGGAGTACTCATTCAAGGGTTCTACGACTATGCCTGCACCTCATGGTACCAAAGCACCTCAAAGGCCCTAAAAACAAGGCTACAAACATCACAAAACAAAGTGGTCAGACTACTGCTTGGCCTTACTCCTAAAACCCACCTTACCCCTGCCCATTTTGACAACCTAGGATGGCTTAGAGTAGACGACAGAGTACAGCAACTTGCAATGGGCCTGGGCCCTCATTTATCAATGGTGCGTACGCAGTCGCACAGATATGTGCGTAACCCGTGCGTACGATCATTTCTAAGCAAAGTGTGGGACTTATCAATTTGAACGTGTGCTTGACTTTGTGCGTATATTTACGCACAGCTCCGACCGAATTACAAGGAGAACATAATATTAACTAGAGTCCGCTATACCCGAGACACCTCCTTCATTTGTACCGCAATTTGAGACCGAAATTGGAGCGTGGAACAAAATGCACAAATGCCATCCCCATGCACATTCAAGTCAGTCTCCACCCTCGGGTCTTTGGACACCGGCACGGTCCATCGTGATATTGGAGATGGATCGAGCAATAGACTGTTACTGTACCACCCATGTAGCTGTCAAAGCTCCATCACAAATGCAGTTATGTGAATAGAAAGGGATTCCACTCAGTGATGCACATTTGCCTGATACATGTCATTGCTGCATGCCGGGAGGAAGGCAATGCTGCATGTTTTCAATTAATTAAATAAAACTGATACTTTTTGCAAGGGTTTACTGACTGTCATACAAATAATCAACCAACTACATACTGTAACTTTTCAGTGCACGTTCTTATTTACATTGTGACAACAGCCTTGTAAGCTCCCGCACACAGACATGATGGAATTCAAGTTCAAGTTTGTATTGATCACATATAGGCAGGCTACACATGGCGTAGGCTACATGGCAGTGAGATTCATTGTTCTTGTATATGCTCTCGTATTATTGTTTATATAGGCTACGCTACCTAATACCGACATCAAAATAGATTGTATGCCTCTACAAATCATATGCAGGTAGAAAATTGACGGAGAACTTTAATCCCTGGGTATTAATCGAACGAAACGAAGAAAAGGCATATTCCAGCATGGTTATTAATGACACCAATGGCAAACAGTGGTTAACGGTCTTTATTCGTGTTTGCGCTGCCCAGGCAGCAATGGTCTTTAGGAAGTTAATAGATATCATATCCAACATCACCGTACGTGTACATGCCTGTCAGCCTGTCACGTATTTCTCCCATAACACGCTTCACTCGGCTTAGTCCACTTTTCCACATTTCATGGGGGTGTTTCATTACCGTATATGGTTAATTACGGGCGGTGCTATATGCAAATACTTAAAATCGTGCGCGAGCGCGGAGCGTAGAACAAATGGTATTTATCAACACGGAGTGTGCGTAGAACCTGTGTACGCACGTGTGATAAATCCCAATTCTTCAGTACGTACACACAGGGTGCGATCCAGGAGGGGAGCCCGGGGAGCTATAGCTCCCCTAGATCAGACATCAGCTCCCCTGCAAACTTGATTTGCGATTTTTTGGGGGGTCTCTAAATTACTGAAAATAAATGCTACCCCCGACGCGGGCTCACCCAAAGATCTTGCTATGGATCGCACACTGCGTACACACATTCTAAATTCTGTGCTTAAGAACGAAAATAGAATACTTTCTAAGCATTGTTGATAAATGAGGGCCCTGGTCTACAAGATACACTACACCACTAAGGTCGCTTTCACACAGGGGCTGTTTGGTCCGGACTTTCGGACCAGAATTCGATAGTCCGGTTTTTCGGGTTTGTGTGAATGCGTGTCGAACTCGGTTCGCGGACCAAACAGGCGAACTCTAGTCCGCCTGAAAACGTAGGTCTCGGTTCGGCTTCAGCGGACCAAACGCGAACCAAATATAGGAAGTGATTATTATTACCACTGCTCGCAGCATTCATTCACTGCAAAACAAGCACACTGCATCTATCTCTCTATCTATCTATCTATCTATCTATCTATCTATCTATCTATCTATCTATCTATCTATCTATCTATCTATCTATCTATCTATCTATCTATCTATCTATCTATCTATCTATCTATCTATCTATCTATCTATCTATCTATCTATCTATCTATCTATCTATCTATCTATCTATCTATCTATCTATCTATCTATCTATCTATCTATCTATCTATATATCTGTGCATCTTGGGAAGAAGGAAGAAAAAACGCGGCTTATTATATTATTAATAAAACAGCTACTTGTGGGCTCTCATAAAAACACCGTGGTCTACAAGTTGTTTAGCGAGAGGATGGTGGTAATGTGCTTCAATAGAAGAATGGATCAATGCCATGTCAAAACTCGCTCCGCTGATCTGGAGGCCTGTTACTGTTCCGCAACCGTTCCTACTTCCGGGGTAGGCCTGATTAGCCGCGACGGCCACGTGACCAGGCGCGGCCACGCCCCGCGGCAGAGGCCGCTGTGTTGACGCTAGGCTGCTGTGTTTCCTGGTTGTCGCGCCGCGGTAGTCAGTTAGTTCTGTGTTCCGTGTTGCAATAAACGTTCAACGATGTCAACAAAACGGTATCTTATTACGGCTTTCCTCCCGACGACAAAGAGAAGAGAAGGTGGCTGAAGCCTGAAGTTGATACAGTAAGTTTGATCGCGGTCTCGTGACCAGAATACAAAACATTACCTGTTGTTATTGTTAAGTCGCTATCTTGTGATAGTAACATGGTCGTTCTTAATGTAGCCTACTGTATATATCCACATGTGTTTGTACATATAACTGCATATAATCCTTTTACATATCTGTAGATACTACGCTATCTATATCTGTACATATCCCTTACCTACTCTTACTAGTTACCTGCTGAATCAATGTACATAATAATACTACAACTCTGTACATACATATGATCTGATTAGCATTATTACTCAGTAGTACTGATTTATATATTTTAAACAATATAATGAATTAAGGTTTTGTTTTATTTGTCACATAAGGTACGCATACATTACAGTGAAACACTTGGTTCTGTATGAGGCTCCTGAGATTGTGCTTTCTAGAAGTTAGACATCTCTTTGATCCAATGACCTGAGTCAGGTCTCTGAATCTCCTTCCATTTTAAAGCAATCACGTGTTTAGCTTGTAGTAGACAGAAATCTATTTGTTTGTTTCTTCATATCACAGTTTACAATTTATTTTCTTTTTGCAGGCATGACTTCACCCCAAACTGTAACTCACAGGTCTGTGGGTGGCATTTTCCCAATGGCAAAGCAGCTGGGCCAACACTGCTTTCCCCGACCACATCAGCTATCCCATTCCCACCAAACGGAAAAAACAAATGCTCCCTGCGAGTGTGGAGGATGAACGAAGAGCTGAACAAGGCCCAAACCACCTTGACATTGCTACACAGACCCCTAGTACTTCATGTGTTGTGGTGCTTGAATTATGCCTCTAATCGATCAGCTACTCCTGACTTTGATGAAGCTCCGACTGAATTGTGGCATCCTAGACCTTGCTATGAGGTTTAATTGCTGCCGTGCCAGTCACCAAGTAGTTGTTTTGAAGTAAAGCGCAGACTCCATACTCTTCTGCTCGTCTCATTTATTAACTTCCACAATCTATTCTATTTTTGTATTGTATTTTTGCACAATCGAAGGCAGGCATGGCCACCTTCATTTCACTATTATCATCATTTATGTATTGTGTATGTACTGTATGTGACGATTAAACCTCTTGAAGTGCAGGTAAACATGGCATCTTAAGACATTCACAAATCTAGGCTCATCCACCTGATATTCAATACACTTGAATCACAAAGTTTCTTCACACACTTTAAAATGTTGTGGCAGACTGTCACAAACAAAGGTCTATAATAACACATACCTGGACGGGGCTGTTGTGAAGCCAGCCCATCCAGTGAGTGCTTTAAGCACAGGACAGGTCCCGGCAGAAATAAACAACGTTTTCCAAAAGTAAATGATATTTATTATATGAAGGGGAATGAAACCTGTAAAGACACACACAACAGGGAGAACAGCTGTGATCGCCTTGTCTGAGGTACTTCCTAGGTCACTGGTGAAGGTTATAACTGCATTGGGAGCCACACCGATCAGAGCAGTAAGTGTGGTGCATCCTTTGTAATGACTGTACAGATGGGGTGAAGTCATCATGCCTGCAAAAAGAAAATACATTGTAAACTGAAGCACAATCTCAGGAGGCTCATACAGAACCAAGTGTTTCACTGTAATGTACGCGTACCTTATGTGACAAATAAAACAAAACTTTAATTCATTATATTGTTTAAAATATATAAATCAGTACTACTGAGTAATAATGCTAATCAGATCATATGTATGTACAGAGTTGTAGTATTATTATGTACATCGATTCAGCAGGTAACTAGTAAGAGTAGGTAAGGGATATGTACAGATGTAGATAGCGTAGTATCTACAGATATGTAAAAGGATTATATGCAGTTATATGTACAAACACATGTGGATATATACAGTAGGCTACATTAAGAACGACCATGTTACTATCACAAGATAGCGACTTAACAATAACAACAGGTAATGTTTTGTATTCTGGTCACGAGACCGCGATCAAACTTAATGTATCAACTTCAGGCTTCAGCCACCTTCTCTTCTCTTTGTCGTCGGGAGGAAAGCCGTAATAAGATACCGTTTTGTTGACATCGTTGAACGTTTATTGCAACACGGAACACAGAACTAACTGACTACCGCGGCGCGACAACCAGGAAACACAGCAGCCTAGCGTCAACACAGCGGCCTCTGCCGCGGGGCGTGGCCGCGCCTGGTCACGTGGCCGTCGCGGCCAATCAGGCCTACCCCGGAAGTAGGAACGGTTGCGGAACAGTAACAGGCGATCTGGAGGGCTCGCAGACAGTCCACACACAGACACACACACGCACGCGCGCGCAGCACACGGGCTCGCCTCGCAGCCACACACACATTTCCACTGTCCAATAGCCAAGCGCCCTTTTCGACCGCGTGACATTGTTCAGAAGGTCTCGGTCCGCCACACAGATTTCTATGTGAACGCAGGCGAACCAAATGAAGAATGCAACAATGTTGCAACTTCACCCCCAGAACCGCACCGAGTCCACCAAAACTATATGTGAAAGCGACCTAAGGCTGCGGTTACATTAAAGGGAAAACGACAACGTTTCATTTCACTTTTCTGAACGTTGCGTTTATGTAGTCAGGTTAGACGTTGTTTGTCTCCTGTATGCGCGGGAGGTATTTGTCGCGTGCACAAGCCAGACAGAGAGAGAGAGAGCACAGAGCGTGTGCATGTCATATTTAGGCATAATTTCAGCCAAGAAATCAGAGAAGTCAGTGATGAAGTGCTTATTGTATTTTGGGGGTCGGTATATCACCGCGCACAGTACAGGGTGATAGCGACCCAGTTCAAACATATTCAGCTCGAAGCTGGAGAATGAGACCGATGACAGTTGTTTACAGTCAAAGTTTTGCTTGTACACGGTTGGTTGCAATTCCCCCTCCTCGGCCAGTCGTCCGTGGAGCGTTAAAATACGTACACACAGGCGGCAATAGTTCAGAAAAAGAGCTTGACTCACCAACGCTCTGCCAAGTCTCTGTGATGCACAAGAAATCCAAGTTACGGGTGATGAAGAAGTCGTTCAAGATAAAAGTCTTATTTGCTATAGCGATCTAGCATTTACCGGGGATATCCTGGCGGGATCTGGGACCTGCCGAACCGTCCGAGGCGCTCGGGCCAGAGGCCTGAGGCTGCGGGGGTTTACCACTCCTCTGTGGAGTCGGGGAGAACAGAGGCGGCTATGAAACTCCTCATCCCCGCCAGGTACTGTGTTCATTCAATAAATATAGTTCCCACGGCGTGAGAGGGACGAGGAGTTGTGATGATGAGCCCAAGATAATAAACGCCCGTTTATAAAGAACCGACCTGTGTCCGTGTCGTTGGGGAGAGAGCTACAGTCTATCGGCCTATCCTACATTACGCTTGTGACAGAGATGGACTTTTTCGGAACCTTCATTTGGGAGAAATAAATAATATGTTTAATAATAAGTAAGACAACGGATACGTTTAACAAATTCCATATAAATCGATAGTTTATTATCCGTGGCCTGCCGTGTGTTTTTGACTTAAGTCTAATCATTAATCTGGACCTTTAGAACAGTTTGTCTCGAACATTGGCTATAGGCTTCTAAAACAATTGAATAGGCTAAACTTCATTTTAAACTAGTTGAATTGACATTTCTTTAGTTTGCAATAATGCAACTGCAAGCCAATGTTCCGAGACATATTACCTTTTATTGGCTGCTATCACCGTTTAGCCCTAAATGGTGGATTCAATAAATAGCCTAACAATTACAAATAAAAGGCAATATGTCTCGGAACATTGGCTTGCAGTTGCATTATTGCAAACTAAAGAAATGTGAATTAAAGAAGTTAAAACTAATAACAGGCTGAAAAAACAATTAGCCTATTTAATAGGTTAAACAGTGTCAAAACAGTTACATGTCTTTTACTCTTGAGCAATCATATTTATTAGAGGCTCCATTTTTCGTGCACGGAAAATACATCTATAGATATAATTTTCCCGACATAATGCTACCTGCCGACAAAATCCGTGACTCGGTTGCGATACAGATGAATTATCTTCTCAGAATAGTATAAGTGGCTATCTTTTATGCATATTTTACATCTTGAGCAATAATATTTGCGTCTTGTTTTAGCAGCGTTCTGTGATATCATCATCATCATCTGTCATATATCAAGGGCACGCGGACGTCAGTGTCTAGTGCGCATGGGCGTTGGGCATGCCACCGTTCCAAGGGAGTTTTGAGAACGAAAACCCCCTTTGAGCGTTGCCGCTAGGAAAATGAAAATGCCAGCTAAAACGGCGTTGCCTTTTAACTTGGCCATGCAAACGAAATAATTCGAAAATACAACGTTGCTGTTTTCCCCCAGTGTAACCAAGGCCTAAGATACCCATGTATACATGTCGAAATACTTCCCAAAGGTCAGTGAAGTCCACGACTACAACACCTGAGGGAGTCAGTTCCACAAATCATGATCAACCCAGATTCGGCTGAAACAAGGGACTAAACATGTTTCGCAATTATGCCACAATAATGCCCAAACCCCTGCAATGTACAGTTTCTTCTTCTTCGGATGTATATATTTTTTTATGATCTCTTTTTCTTACACAGTACTGTATATTTGTATGTCTTGTATGTCATAAATGTATTGATGAATTGAAAATGTCTTGTAAACAAGACAAAAGTATTTTTCTGGTCTGCATCCTCTTAGCAGTTGTTTGTATTGAGCCGTACTGTATTGTACCCATTCTGCAATCTGTTAATAAAGTTTTCAATCAATCAATCAATTATTAGTTGGTCTCTGAAACTCACCTCAGAGTCTAGATCTATTCGCACTAACGCGCTCTCTAAGGTTATTTCGTGTACGACGAACAATTCATTACAGCGCTGCTCCGCACGTAAACATATTTCTGCGCCGACATGGATGCCCCATTGAGAAATGAATATATTATCAGTTGATCCCTGAGACATGGAACCATTAATGCCACATGCTCAGGCTGGCCGCTGTGCATCATCGACGTCCATCAAAGTATTGCATCATAAACGGATTCCAGGCCAGAATGTACTGCATGCCCAACTGCATGTCTTGTTGGGAAGTAACATCATATTAGCTGATCTGAGTCTTGCCTAGGTTTTTAGACCAGGGGCGTCTGCATGCGGATGACGGAAATGGAACATGGGCACAGTGGTGCTGTGGGACTAAAGAGAGCAGAGAAAATTACTGGAGGAAGAAAAGTGACGGATTTCCATTACTTAGAAATGTAACAAGTATTATGTCGTCATTGTATTTGTTCATATGGTTTATAATAAGCAAGTCATTTCAAAGTCAAATGTCATACAATCGAATCAGATGAAATACTGTATCACCATAATGGAACTCTTTGGAGGGGTCAAAAATAAATGTTTAAGTTGCAGAAAACTGGCAGTTGTTTCATGTAGAATCGTACCTTCTAAACAGTTTCCTTGTCGTTCATGGAGGTGAGGGTCGATAAAGAAGCTGGACACTATCCTGGAGAATCCCTCCCATCCCCCCTGAGGAGCTAGCTAAAAAGTGGAGCCCATTCAGCCATAGACTCATCCCCCCTGATGAGCTAACAAAGGATGGTGAGCACGTTCAGCCATAGACTCATCCCCTCTGGTCGGGCTAACTAAGATGGTGAGCACCAGGCACGTGCACACATAGAGCCCAAGTTTTTTTTTTTTTTTTTGCCGTTACGCATATAGACTGCCCTTCCAACTGAAAAATGTCAGGATAGAATCAAAATATTAGGTAAAGAGAGAGAGATGCCCCATATTCCATTGCAGTTTGCACGGCCTCCTCAGAGTGCCTCTCCGCGGACCTATATTTTATGCATAGCGTGGGTGATGATGATGATGATGATAGAAACCGCTGTGGCGCATACAGTTGAATGCTGGTATTACACTCATTGAGGGACACGAAGAAGTCAAGTCCGATGGGATTTGGGAATCTCAAATACAAATCGGGATTGGAATAAAAAATGCATTTATATTAAACAATACAGAATATACAGCACTTCTTGGGGTCTGTAGGGTAAGCACTTATTCCCTCCCCCCTGAACATTTATGGAGATGTATGGGCCTTTTAAGTCAGTGATAAAAGTGTCTTTTAAGGATAAGTGAGCTCCTGCACTGATTATTATAGTTCAATATTCAATATTTGATCACCAAAACCCCCCAAAAAGCATAAAAAGGGCCCCCCCGCCCGAAAAGGGCCCTTAAAAAACACAGGTATAGTGCCCTTTTCAACCTTTGAGCACCTGCCCCTCTAAAGTCCTGTGCACGTCCCTGGTGAGCACATTCAGCCATAGACTCATCCCCTCTGGTCGAGCTAACTAGGATGGTGAGCACATTCAGCCAGACTCATCCCCCCTGAGGAGCTAGGTAAAAACAGGAGCCTGTTCAGCCATAGACTCACCCCCTCTGAGGAGCTAGCTAAGATGAGGAGCCCATTCAGCCATAGACTCATCCCCCCTGAGGAGCTAGCTAAGATGAGGAGCCCATTCAGCCAGACTCATCCCCCCTGAGGAGCTAGCTAAGATGAGGAGCCCATTCAGCCAGACTCATCCCCCCTGAGGAGCTAGCTAAGATGAGGAGCACATTCAGCCAGACTCATCCCCCCTGAGGAGCTAGGTAAAAACAGGAGCCTGTTCAGCCATAGACTCACCCCCTCTGAGGAGCTAGCTAAGATGAGGAGCCCATTCAGCCATAGACTCATCCCCCCTGATGAGCTAGCTAAGATGAGGAGCCCATTCAGCCATAGACTCATCCCCCCTGATGAGCTAGCTAAGATGAGGAGCCCATTCAGCCATAGACTCATCCCCCCTGATGAGCTAGCTAAGATGAGGAGCCCATTCAGCCATAGACTCATCCCCCCTGATGAGCTAGCTAAGATGAGGAGCCCATTCAGCCATAGACTCATCCCCCCTGAGGAGCTAGCTAAGATGAGGAGCATGTTCAGCCATAGACTCAACCCCCCTGAGGAGCTAGCTAAGATGAGGAGCCCATTCAGCCATAGACTCATCCCCCCTGAGGAGCTAGCTAAGATGAGGAGCATGTTCAGCCATAGACTCAACCCCTCTGAGGAGCTAACTAGGATGAGGAGCCCATTCAGCCATAGACTCAACCCCTCTGTCAGTCCTTTGTGTCAGTAGCCATCAAGCTCCACAAATGAGGACGTGGACTGACTGTTAGAATAAGACTTTTAACGAATTAACCCTGCACGGACTCTGGTGCACTTTGCACAATGACTCGTGTATCATTCATTAATATTTCACACCTTAAATCATATTTGTATACGTACATTTATTGATAATCTGTTTAATTTATTTATACCAGAGTAGACTAGGACTTAACATGGAGTATTGTACGTTATACAGAGTAGACTTAGGTTAGATATGTATATTTGTACATGGGGTTGTCTGTATATTATACCAGGGTGGGCTGTACATTATTGTTATTATTGATAGTATATGTCTCACCTGTTCACGCAGAGATCCAGTTGCAGATCACATATTTAAACTGTTCTTATTTATATCTATATCTTATTCTTTATTTTATATTGTCATATCTTATTATCCTGTCCTCTCCTCCTGTTGCTGCTGTTATTGGATTTCTGTTTGGACCTCCACTAGCATTTCCAATAATAAATACTATTATTTTCTACATTCAATATCTCAAAAACAAAACTCGACTGAAATTACTCCCAGGGGTTGTGACACGTCAGTTCCTGCGTCTTTTTCAAATAGGTGGAGTGTTCCTTTATGGCAACATGCTCCAGTCCACGCCAGTAGCCACGCAGCTTGACAGCATGTGATCCTTCAGCGTTTCTTCCTCTCCCCCTACAGAGACGTAAAAGATTTTCTGGACATCAAAGTAAATAGAGGTTGCTCGAGCAATCAGCAGAGGCTGACAGGCAGAAATGCATCTCTGAGTTCATGTCCTTTCTGGATGCTTCCCATTTATCTCGACTGTCAAGCAAAGAGGACAGAATAATGAAAGGTGAACACTTCAGTAAATAGTCTCTTTCCACCAGCCTGAGCCTACCGGTATGGGATACGGCAAATGACAAGAGCTCCGTGCGGCGGCCACAGGGGCAATCTGGGTGATGGGTGGGTGGGGTTGAATGGATGGATGGATGGTACCTGCACTAGTGTTAAACTGAAATATTTAACGCAGCCACCGTCTTGGCAGTGAAATGTAGGTGTGAGACAAGGGAGATTATCTGCATAATCGCCATGTTTCCCCCCACTTTAAATCTGACAAATCGTGTGGTGGAAGAAGCCTCTGTATCAGAGATAGAGATTGAAATCGAAATCTATTCAATTGTCAGGAAGGATAGGAACCAGTATCACAACACCACGATCACCACGAACCACGATCACAACACCAGAGGGAGCTCCACAAATCATGTAAAACCCAGATTCGGCTCAAACAAGGGACTAAACACGTTTCGCAATTATGCCACATCAATGTGGAACGCCCTGCCTAAAGCTGTAAAGGAATGTGAATCACTACCCACCTTCAAAAACACTCTCAAAAAACACCTACGTGAGACTGCAATTCGAAACTGGCCCCTACAAATGTCCTAACCTAGTTGTACAGTAAATGACCAAGTAAGGCTTAGTCAATATTCCAATGTACAGTGTAAAATGTGTGTGTGTCCCCTACCCAACCCCCCCCCCCCCCCCCCCCACCTCCAATGTACAGCCCTCACCCAACCCCACCCCACCCAACCAATCTCCTCCAATGTACAGTTTCTACGCCAAATGTATATACACTCCTTTTCTGGACACTTTTGTATCACAAACAGTACTGTATTTGCAAATCTGATATGTCATAAATGTATAGATGTAGCAGTACTGTCTATCTGTATGTCATGTATGTCATATATGTTATGATGAATTGAAAATGGGGGACCCTGATGTAAACAAGACGAAAGTCTTTCTCTGGTCTGCATCCCCTTAACAATTGTATGTATTGAGCTGTACTGTACTGTACCCATTCTGCAATCTGTTAATAAACTTTTCAATCAATCAATCAATCAGGTGGTGTCTGCATGTATATTCATAAAGACACCAAATTCATCAACCGTACTGACCTTAACCATGATGAAATTGAAACTGCTTGGGTTGAAATCTTATTTGAACGGGCGAAATCCATACTAGTAGGCACAATCTATAGACCACCAGAGCAGAGTGGTTTCTATGACACACTGGATGGGTGTTTAGCTGGGGTGGAAGGTGTAGAAAATATTCTTATCGGGGACTGGAACACGGATATGCTACGTAAAGAAGCACCCGTCTTCAAGGCCTTCGTGGGTTTTGTGATCTGCACGGTTTCAGCCAGCTAATCACCCAACCCACAAGAGTATGTGATTCAACACAAACTACCATTGATCTAATTCTGACCTCTGACAAGTCCATGATCTCCAACAAAGGGGTGATAGCATGCGGGTTAAGTGATCATTACATGATATTCTGTACCCGCAAAAAGCTAAAACAAAAGGCCGGCTGTCACAAAACAGTCACATCTAGGGACCTCAAAACCTACTCTAGAGAGGCCTTTAACCTAGAACTGGAGAGCATGGACTGGTCAGATGAGCTCAGTGGTACACTAGTTGAAGAAACATGGCTTGGATTCAAAACCAAATTCACAACTATACTTAACAACATGGCACCCCTAAGAACCACCAGGGTTAAAAACCGCGCTGAGCCATGGATGCACACTGAAATACTGACCGCTATGAAAACCAGACAAAAAATGCTCGGAACTTCATAAAAGTCAGACAAAGCTTACCAAAAGCTCAAACAGTGAACTCCAAGCCCATGTGGTTGAACAAAAAATTCAAAGAAACAGACTAAGAAATGTCGTAAACACCATGATCAAAACAGCAAAAAAAATATTTCATCAATGACAAAACCGCGGAAAACAAAAACAAACCCTGCAAACTTTGGAAATTACTCAACAACCAACTAGGCTGCAGCACAAAGCTTAAAACCAGATTTACAAACATAAACATAAAGACAGAAAACACTCTCATCACAGACAAACTGGATGTGGCCAAATACCTAAACATATTCTTTACAAACATAGCCACAACACTGGTTAATAAACTACCCTCCACTCAGGGCATTTTGTGGTAGAACACATAGTAGCATACTACAAAAATCTAGGGGTCCGCAAAGACGACTTCAAACTTGAAATGGTAACAACAGCTGAGGTACTCAAAAAACTGAGCGCCCTCCAACCAAACAAGGCCACTGGCCATGACAATATCCCCTCCAAATTCCTCAGACTCAGCAGCCGCCATCACCCCAGTCATCACACACATAATAAACCTCTCCATAAAACAGGGACACGTACCCAAAGACTTCAAAATTGCGAGAGTAACCCCCCTACACAAAAAGGGCAGCAAATTAGACCCAGGCAAATACCGCCCTGTTTCTATTCTTACCTCCATCTCGAAAGTCATGGAAAAAATTGTATACGAACAGATCGAAAAGTACCTTGTGGAAAAAAATCTAACTTACGAATTCCAATCTGGCTTCAGAACATCCGACTCCACTGACACATGCCTTCTCTATTTGAACGAGCACATCAAACAAGAGGTGGCCGCGGGCAAATACTGCGGCATGGTCATGCTGGACCTACAAAAGGCCTTAGACAATTGGTTTTGATAGTCTATCAGTGAGCTGGATGCAATCCTACCTGGAGGGGAGAGAACAGATGGTGGAGGTAAACGGTACCCTATCCCCCCCCCCCTCCCAGTGAGCTGTGGTGTTCCACAAGGAAGCATACTAGGTCCGCTACTGTTCCTAATTTATGCAAATGACATGTCGTCAGCTTGTGACTGCAACTTGTTCCTGTTCGCGGACGACTCAGCCCTGCTGGTCTCTGACAAGAACAAGTTACAGGTTGAAAAATCCCTCAGCTCGGAACTAGGCTAAATCTGCACCTGGCTCGCTGATAACAAACTATCATTACACCTGGGTAAAACAGAGTCCATTCTCTTCGGTTCAAATAACAAACTCAGCAAGACCGACGGCTTCTCAGTTACAGTGGGTGACAATATTGTCAGAAGGAAAGATGAAATTAAATACCTAGGTTCCATCCTAGAGGCAAATCTTTCCTGTGACAAAATGGCATCCAATGTAATAAAAAAAGTCAACCAACGAACTAGATTCTTGTACCGGATCTCCTCTCTGGTAAACAAGAATACCCTGAACTCTGGCAGGAGCACTCATTCAAGGGTACTACGACTATGCTTGCACCTCATGGTACCAAAGCACCTCAAAGGCGCTAAAAACAAAATTACAAACATCACAAAAAAACTGGTCAGACTACTGCTTGACCTTACTCCTAGAACCCACCTCACCCCTGCCCACTTTGACAACCTAGGATGGCTTGTAGACAACAGAGTACAGCAACTTGCAATGAGCCTGGTCTACAAGATACACTACACAACTAAGGTACCCATGTACATGTCAAATTACTTCCCAAAGGTCAGTGAATACCACGACCACAACACCAGAGGGAGCTCCACAAATCATGTGAAACCCAGATTCGGCTCAAACAAGCGACAAAACACGTTTCGCAACTATGCCACATCAATGTGGAATGCCCCACAGCTGTAAAGGAATGTGAATCATCACATTCAATCAATCACTACCCACTTTCAAAGAGCACCTACGGGAGACTGCCATTCGAAACTGGCCCCTGTAAATGTCCCAACCCAACCCTACAGTAAATGTCTAACCCAATAATACACAAGACCCTCTTCTTGGGACCAAGAAAGGTTTCGTGAATAATCCAATGTAGTTACCCCCCCCCCCCCCAACCTCCTCCAATGTAGTTTATTCGTCAAATGTATATACCCTCTTTTTGTATCACAAACAGTACTGTATTTGTAAATCTGGTATGTCATAAATGTATAGATGTAGCAGTACTGGCAATCTGTATGTCATATGTTACGATGAATTGAAAATGGGGGACCCTGATGTAAACAAGACGAAAGTCTTTCTCTGGTCTGCATCCCCTTAACAATTGTGTGTATTGAGCTGTACTGTACCCATTCTGCAATCTGTTAATACAATGTTCAATCAATCAGTAGGAATATAGCGTACATTTAGTCAACTTTGTCAAGTCTTATTTCAGTTGATGTAACGGATTTAATACTTTGCCACTTACTACTAAATCATACATCGCTTGTATGACTTTGGTTCATTTATTAGGACATTATTTCATCCACTTTGCTATGTTTAGTTATCTGGGCATACAAAACTAAAGGGAGTGTTTTGACTATGCATTTACTGCCCTCTGCTGGAGAAAAGTGTAACAGCGTTCTGTAAACTAAGCCCAGAGTTATGAAGGCGACTCCATTTATCACAATCCCATCTTGAAGTAATTGTTCTGAAATAATTAGCAATAATTTACACTTCACATGGATCCAAATGGTCATATATTGGCAGCTGAGAGAGGGAGAGACTGGACAGTGGACACCAGTGAGTGGTATTAAAGGTTCAGACCAAAACAATGCTGATTTACCTTGCACATTATCTCACACACATCTAAACAGTTTTTCAGTTTAGTTTAATTTGAGTTATTGAGAGAAAATTTGTTTTAATATGGCCACCAGTTATGTCATCGTGGGACATTGGATCCTTGTGTTGTGTTAATTACAGCTCAATGAAATTATAAGGTAGCAGTCCCTCTAAGTCTAAGACAAGGTATTGCTATTTTTTTATCTACATTATTTCATGGAGCATTAACACAATGCAAGGCAATGACATCACTGGTGGCCATATTGAAACTCATTTATGGATTTTTGGACGTGTGCAAGATTATGTAGAAAATAAAACAGCATTGTTTTTTGGTGAAGTGCCCCCTTAAGAAAGTAATACCAACACTATGCAATTATTACTAAGGATTGTTCTTTATTAATACAGTTGGGGCAGTGGCTCGGGAGGTAGAGCAGTCTAGTACTCTAGAGTGACAGCGTGTCAAAGTGTTCTTGAGCAAGACACGTAACCCCTAATTGCTCCTGATTAGCAGGTTGGCACCTTGCATGGTAGCCTCCGCCATCAGTGTGTGAATGAATGGGTAAAAATGTGAGGAACAAATTGTAAAGCGCTTTGGATAAAAGCACTATATAAATGCACCATTCATTTATTTTATACATGTACTGTATGTAGAACTCAGCCTTGCACAGAATGCTTTGTGTGGGTCTCTTTCTTCCAGCATGGCTGCCTGGAACATAGCAACCATTGTTTTGCACATGGCAATGGAAGAGACAATAGCTGCCATGTGTTTATATACGAGACCTATATCAACAAAAACATAATAATTTGGTCTTATTACTGGATCTTGTAAAAAGGTCACTGTAGAACAGTAATATCATGCTTAGTGTTTTACCGACTCTACTACTGCAGTCATTAGACATTTTCTTTTGAAAGTGGTTACCAAAAGTTACAAGCAGCCATGCTGGTAGAAAGAACTACAAACATTCCGTGCAAGAGCTCTACTCATTTCTGATAATGCAACATGCCTTCTTTACTTCCCGTCTCTTTTCCTGAGCACTTCCCTGGACAAATAATACATTGCAATCCAACAATGATGACAATGGATAGAAAACTGATATTGTGGACCTGTAGAATGGTCAGCTTGACTTTATGTGCCCAGGTGAGCCCAGAACTAACCCCAGGGGGCCATTAAGGGGATGGCCATCAAAATGACGGATAGTTAAAGGGGCAGTTCACGAAAAAAAGCAGCTATCGATCCATCCATATCGTTTTGGTGGGATTCGACAAATGTTGGAAACCAGCCGCAGAGATGTCTGCCGTTACTCCGATACGATGGAGCCGAAAGGCACTTCACTATTTGTGATGCTAAAAAAAAATATATATATATACATTTGAAAAACACAAAAGCAGCGTTCCAGATATCATGACCGTTACTCAAGATAGTCCAGACGTAGGTGTGAACAGTTTCGTGTAGGAACAATGTTCATTGTTTCAATTTACACCCCCAATAATAATGCATGTGCCGTTACATAGTGCTTCAGCTCAATTGTACTGGAGTGATTGCAAATCACACTCGATCTGGATGGGTTTTAAGTAGCACTCTGGGTAAGAGGGAAATTTTTTTTATTTTGGGTGAACTGCCCCCTTGAATTTCATAATTCAATTTAGCAAACTTGTCATCATAATGTAAGGTATTGAGAAGTCCTGAGTGTACATCACTCGCCGCCTCCTCTACGGGACACTAGGATTATCCTGCTGAACTTTAAAAACATTTTATTCAATATATTGTTGGTTTTCTAATGTTTTATCATGGAATATGATCAAAGCGGATATCATTCTTACAGAGCAGTAAGTACTTGGGATGTGTATACCTGCATTTCAAAATGCTGTATCATTGTAATCCTATCATGTAACTGCAATGGATAGCCTATGCATTGGTATTCTATGTATGTAGTGCATCATGTACAGGTATAAGTTGTCTACAGTACGTGTTGAAACGTCCTTTTACCACGTGTCATGTTTAAATCACCAAAACAAATTACAGGAGTGTTTGTTGTACTTTTAAATGTTCGATTAATTCCTTAAGACAAAGGAAAAGGTTTGGTCTGCGATTGTTCACCCTCAATAAAATGCCACTTGTTACTGAATTTGACACCAGTCACACCATCAAAAAGGCTTTGTTTCCATTTTATGAGAAATACAGAAAAAGTTGTATGACCACTGGTCATGTACCTTCATATAAACTCTCATCCGTCTCCAGTAATTTTTTCTTCTAGTTCTTATAATTGTCCCACAGCTGCTTATTGTGAATACTGACACAGGAGCTTACACTCAATAATAGTGAGGAATGACTCAAGTAAAGACTCAAAGGCTGACTAGTTTGCCTGAGAGGCCATCTGACCTACAATGAAATGCTTGAGTTGGTAGAAAGGTGCAATCGTTTTCAGGTTGAGGTCTTTGCACAATTATCTATTCAAGTTCTAGGCCAACGAGACATCTCCCTTAACGCAAACAAAATAGATGCATGACTAATCAAAAACAGCAGTTCTATTATCACATCTTAAATATTTGCACCATCCATCCCGATGGTTGGTGTGATTGGCTTTGTTTTGGACTCGCTCGAAGCAGCCAAAAATATACTTTTGGAAAAAACAAAAAGTAATGTCTTTCCTGAGATCATGAACCAGTTACGTAGGATAATATACAGATCTTGTTGCGAGCAGTTTCACATTAACTTTCTACCAAAGTACACCCTCATTCATTATTATACTCACAAGGTCTGTGGATTATTCTGAGTAACAGGGTCATTAACTTGAAGGAGGGCTGCAGCGTTCTTGTAGGGTGAATCAAATGTTTAGAAGGTGCTTTGGTTTTTTCTACTGGCTCCCCAAATATCCAAAGAAGTTCCAGGCACTCTTCATATATAAAAGCTTTAATAAATTGCTTAGTTCATGTTAGAATAAAAAAAAACTGCCAACATGTTTCTGCCTAGCTGTAGGCCTTCTTCAGGGCAGATAGCCCTGACAAAAAGATTATCCAAAAATGTTCAGCCTTTCTGGCGAGAACCTAGCCCAAATTAAAGGGACATCATTTGAAATAGCTTTTGTAACATTTGAAAATATTTCAACTTATCTACATTGATTTCTAGAATTTCCTTCCCACAAATCAGTGCTTTGTATTGAATAGCTGTACAAATGATCACATTCTGATATCCCCCTTTGCATCCTGGTTATGTGCAGCGGGTCTTGTTTAACAGTAACCTCAAGTCTGACAAGTACGTAGCCAAAATAGACAATAGGTAGGGCTGGGAGGTATACAGAATATTAAGGAAAATCACATGGACCATGCTTCCGTTGTTAGTAACACTGTAAAATAATATAGTACCTTCTTAACTTAAAAGACTGTTCCTTGCAGCAGTATTTTGGGGGGAGAGAATGCAATACAAAACTAATACCATCAGAAATATTGTGTCCATAACGCCAAGCCATACACACCATATGGCATCACCAACATCTGATCAACAAGCAACAGAAAACGGATATGTTGACATTTTATTTGCAAAGAGGAATTAGACACAACTTCTGAGCCTTTGAAATTTGATAAAGTACAAGATTAGGACAGACAACTTGATTTAACTTTCAAAACAAATCAAAAAGCATATTAAGTTGCAATTTGGACAAGTTCAATCATCATGACTGCACTAAGGGATTTCTAAAATTATCTTTGAAAAAAAACACGTTAAAATAATATTAATAAAAGCCACATGGTACCATTAGGAAACTTATTAAAACAACTGGCCACTTTATAGGAGATTGAAGCAGGACAACAGGCTGGGACAACAAAGCAGGACAATTCCCCAAGTCCTCAACAGGCCGGGACAAGTGCAATACTGTGCAAGTATAGAGCATTGCTACCCCTCCCAACCTGCACAGAAAGGGACTGCTACCACGAGATTCATATTAGTTCTATGATCAGTTTTGCATGGATTTGCACAGCGGTACTGAGAAAAGCTGAAAGCAAACCAGCAAAACTAACCAGAGAGCCATGTGCACGGAGCGCCTCCTCCACCTCCCAGCGATGATGCATGCATCTAGAAGTACTTCAAGTGCTCACACTGCAGTAGAAATGCATACAACTACCTGCACTATAAGCACTTTAATACTGCTGAAACCTGTTTGCATGTTTAAAAACAGCTGTGGAAGAAGGAGTCGTGGTGCGGTATGTACAATCACCTTTAGGATTTACACATCTTCACACAAAATGACAAGATTTTAATAGGAAAGATGGTGAGACAGGCCACAGTCAGTTTTGCATAGATTTGCACAACTATTTTTTCTTGCAGTGCAACTACGCAAAACTGGCAGAGACCTGCAAGAAAGAGCCCCCATGCATTGGTCAGAGTAGATGAAAGTCCCAGCCCCTTATGCCAGAAGGAGCACTTAGGGCAGTAGGTGCTAGTCTACTTCACTATCTGCACTAGATGCACCTTAGCATAAGCAGTAGTAGAGTACCTGTAGAATCAGGACAACGAAGCCACTCTTCAGTGTCAGAATAGTGCTGAAAGTGCCTTCACTGCAGTAGACATTAGAAAACTACCTGCACTGTAAGCACTTTGGCACTACAGTGACTTAGGAAGCCTGGGAAAGTAGTTAACCACCAATGAGATCAGGATAACCTTCGGGATATGTAGAGACAAGGGGATGTCTGCAAGAGAAGAGAAAAACAATAATTATGATCGCTACTTTACAAATCGAACATTAATATAGCAGTGGATGAAAACAAACAAGTGCTTCTATATCCTCAAGATTATGTGGCAAAAGCAGAGTGTGAATGAGTCGTGTCCACCGATATTCCAAGTTATCCTAGTGGGTTATCCTAGTGGGTGACAAACTAGTGGCAAAGTTTCATGAACCAATTATTGTACAAATATGGTCGTTCATGTTTAAGCCCATGCACAAACAATTCGCTAAAAGCAAGGGGGAAATTGACATTTTGGCTGTTACTCAGGACCACATCGAGACCACGCATGGTCAAGTCACACATCTCTACACCCCTCCCCCACGGTGTGTACGCACTAATATGGCGCCTAGAAGTCCGCGATATCTGCATTTTTAAAAATTTAAACTATACCGCTACACAGATTTGTAACAAACGCATCCCCCCCACGTGATAAAACACATGCAATTTACCGAGGTCACATATAGTGTGCAACAATACACACCGGGCTGATCGAGCACCACGCGTTACTACGGTATTTTAGCTCAACTGCAAAGTTCACTGAGAGAATCGACCCGCACACACACTCGTAGAACGAAGACTTTTTACTACAAACAACCACACGAAGAATACTATTAATAGTAGTAGGGTAGACGCGCATACTAGTGTACAAATAGCGTGTTGAGGCATCGGATCTCAAGTGTGAGCGCTGCTATTAGACCACTTTGTCATTAAAGAGCTCCAGTTAACGCATGATGCCAACAACGTGTGCTAAACGGCTAGTTAGCCAGCCCAGCACTTAGCAGCTTCCATCCAGGCAGTGATGTTCACACAACTCCGTTGCTCTTTGTTTGGGAAAAACATTAGCTTCGTAACAACAACGCCACTAGGCTTTAACACATGTGGTGCGTGTCGCGAGCATGTTTAGTAAGCCACGTGTGAAATATAGTAGATGTACATGTTTAGCTAATATGAACACGAACATTGGATAAAAAAAAAGTGCTCTGCTAGCCAGCGAGTTCAGGTGGGTGCTTCAGACACACGCTGCTACTACACACATTTGGATCCCAATCTAAAACGACCCGCATGTTGTTGTGTACGGTGTAATTGCACCCCAACACACGCAATAAAACACATGCGGGTCGTTTAAAAAAAAATTGGGATCCAAGTTGAGTTCCACCACTCGGGGGCTCATTATTGACAACACCTCGTTGTAGGCGCGACGGGGTTAAACGAGCTCGTCGCGACGCTGTAGCTCCTGCTAATGTTAGCCTAGCCTACTGTTAGCTTAGCCACTTAGCTTACCGTTAGCCTAGCCAGTTAGCTCTCAAGGCGGCGGCCTGCTGCAACCCCCCTCCATGTGCTGCTGCTTTGTTCTGGACGCACTTTGCTTTTTTTTAACACCACTGAGCACAGCAGGATCAGTCTACAAAACAAAAAAAACTTGAGTTTACAGATTGCGAGACACAAAAAACGTGGATACTTGTGTGTGTTTAGGAGTAATATCCCCCGAGTACTGGGGACTTCTTCCACAACAAGCCCGCAGCACGCTTTTCAAATCTCCCTCATTCTCGCCCCAACTATGGAGGAGAGAGGGTGCCATGCGTCTCAAATACAACATTGTTTTCAAACACAGAAACTGACCAGATTGAAAAAAATACCATGCAAATATGGGTAAAGAACATCATTGCGGATTGTTATATTAAGTATTTTACTTTTCTAAACCCTGAACCGCATCCAACCACCTCCCCCCCCCGAAAAGGCGAACAACAGGTTTCTTGTCAATAACAAGCGCGTAGTAAAGACACACGAAAAAAAATCCACCATCTTCACTCACTTGTATCGCGTTAGACTTACCGTGTTTTACTCTCACTGCTTCTTCTGGTACATCTGCCCCCCACAAACACTAATAAATACACTTCAGGGGGGTAATGCAATTACAGTTTAAGATGTCTGTTCCGAAAGGCAAAAAAACCATGTGCTCCTATTTTGATTTGCTTGGGAGTTTGTGAATCGTAGTAAGAGAGAGATTGCGAAAGTGGCGCGGAGCCGCACGGTGGACTGAACCATGTGGTTGAATGAAGGCAGCGAGCAGGGCGGCTCCCCGGAGCAGCGAGGCTGAGCCCACACTGCATTAGCATAAATAACCCACTTCCGATGTTCCTTTAAGTAGCCAAGCCCCTTGATCGAATCTGCTGATCGGGAAATATGTAGTAGGGCATATCTTGTCAAGAAGAGACAACTGCAGAAAAATAAGATAGCAATTTTAGACGTAGGGCAAAAAGTTGCACATGAAGATTCCCGTCCGGGGATCATCCCTATGTTCCCCGGGTTCTATGTTCCCCGCTTTGATTGATTAATAGATTGACATTTTTATAAATTTTTATTATTTTATTAATTATTAATGTCTGCCTTGTTTCGAACGGTTAAGCTTAGGCCCTTTTTCGAACTGGTTAAGGTTAGAGTTTGGAATCAGGGCTGGTGGTCTAAAATTTTCAATCAATCAATCAATCAAAGCGGGGAACATAGGACCCGGGGAACATAGACAAATATTTGTATCAACAAACACAAGGCTTGTATCAACAAACACAAGGCTTAAATATATTGGAAAAACTGTCAATCTATGAATGAATGAATGAATGAATGAATGAAAACTTTATTAACAGATTGCAGAATGGGTACAGTACAGTACAGCTCAATACATACAATTGTTAAGGGGATGCAGACCAGAGAAAGACTTTCGTCTTGTTTACATCAGGGTCCCCCATTTTCAATTCATCGTAGGCCCAATTAACTATCCGCCTACATATTTAATTACATTTTTACTTTATTTTCATACTTATTCCATTTTAAAAGACCCCCCCCCCCTCATCATACTCACATGAAGTTGACTTGTTGTGGTAGTCAAATATATAGTATATTTGCATAATTGAATAAACAAACTCCTCAAAAATTGTATCCCTAGAAAGCTACTTGAGACGTCACTGTTTTTTTTTTTTCAATGATTATCTTTTATTTGCTTTTAACATTTCATTTACATACAGTTGTAAAATGCAAGTTATAAATATATAAATTACATTTCCTAACTAAACAATTACTAACCCTTCCCCGACCCTTCCTAGTACAAAAAAGAAAAGAAAAAAAAACTATCGAATGCATGATTTACTTTAAGACCATGATTGTCTGTGCTACTACCTGAATAAAATAATAAACATGACAACAAAAAGAAAAACAGGCAGACAAATATAGAATATAAAAAGACAACATCCACAATCTCTATTATGCTTCAATTGGCTCTCTCCAGTTCTATACCCATATTTGGTATGTAATCCATTGCCCGACCCCAGATCTTCTGAAAGTGTATTATTTTTCCTTTCACATTATACATGATTTTTTCAGGTGTGCAATAGGATAGGAGTTCTGCCCACCATTGTTTAGTCGGGGGAGGGGGTTCAGATTTCCAATGACAAAGAATACATTTTTTTGCAGCAGACATTGCTAACAGGATAAATTTCTTTTCAAAGTTGTCAAAGTTACTCAGCATAGAGATATCACCCAAAATAGCTATTCGTGCGTCAGGAGTCATCGTCTTTCCAATAATTTTTGAAAGTTGTTCAAATATAAATTTCCAGTAATAATTTAACTTCCGGCAATTCCAGAATGTGTGGATTAGATCCCCTTTAGCATGTTGACATCGAAGACAATTGGGTGATGTCTCGTGGCTAAATTGATATAATCTGTGAGGTGTATAATAAATTCTGTGTAGTATATTAAATTGTGTTAACCTATGGTTGGTATTTGTTAAAGTTGTTTGGGAGTTCTGGAGCAATGACTGCCATTCTTTCATGGTATATTTGTGTTTAATATCTTTTTCCCATTTATCTCTTTGTTGTAGCATCCTATCATCTTTCTGTTCAGTGTTCATCAGTGTGTAGATTTTAGATATCAGGCCCTTTGATGTTTTTGTAGTGTTAAACAGTTTCTCTATTGGTGTTTCAGACATATGGGGATAGCTATAACTGTTATTTTTTACCCAGTTCCGTATCTGTAGGTATTTAAAAAAGATGGATGAAGGTAAATTATATTTCGCTCTCAGGGAATTAAAATCAGAAAAGATGCTTTGGTTATACAAGTCTCTTATTTCGCTGATTCCCTTGGTTCTCCAATTTTCAGATATTCCATCACTAATAATTTTGGGGACACAAGGGTTGTTCCACAGGGGCATGCTCATTAACAAGGTATTTTGATTTCCCATTAGTTTAATAGTTTCTTTCCAACATGCAAAGGTATGGTGTATAATCTGGTTTTTAGTGATAGAGTTAAGGGTTTTTTGCGTGTCTATATAGGGGATTACCTGTAGTGGAGTAGGATGGATTATGTTCTCTTCCAGTTTAACCCATGCTGGTGTGGGCAGCCTCTCACTGTTAAGCCAACACCAAATAACACGTGATTGACAGACTAGGTATAGTACAGTCTGAAGTTGGGGAGGTTTAAGCCCCCTTTATTCAGGGGAGCCTGTAGTGCTTTTAATCTGATCCTAGCCCGTTTCTGGGACCACAAAAACGTTGAAATAATTTTATTCAGTGATGTAAACAAGCTTGGTGGACAGCTGAGTGGGATTGACTGGAACAAATAAATTAATTTAGGCAGAACATTCATCTTGACCACATTAACACGTCCAATTAAAGAAATTGGTAGACCTTTCCATTTGTATAGGTCTGTTTTGATTTTTTCCATAATAGGTAGATAGTTATTTTGGTATGTTTGGTTCAGGTCGTTAGATATTTGGATTCCCAGGTATTTGAAGCTTTTTGGTGCCCATTTAAAATGGGAAATCATTGGGTGGGTATTGTGGGTGGTAACACTATTTAGTGGCATTATTTCACTCTTGTCATAATTTATCGTGTAACCAGATATGGCACTGTATGCCTCTAGTATGCTGAGTAATTGCGGCAAGGATTTATCTGGTTGGGTAATATAAATTAGTAAATCATCACAATATAGTGAGAGTTTGGATTTGTTTGCTCCAGTCTTTATGCCACATATATTGTTGTTGTTCCGTATTGCCACCGCCAACGGTTCAATGGCTGCGGCGAACAGATATACGGAGAGTGGGCAGCCCTGTCGTACTCCACGTCCCAATTGGAAAGGTTTGGAAAGTATACCATTTGTCAACACTTGTGCCTTCGGAGAGCAATAAAGCATCTTAATATAATTAATGAAAACATCACCAAAATTCATCTGTTTCAGAGTATAAAAAAGATATTCAAATTCTATTGTATCAAAAGCTTTTCGAGCATCCATCGAGATTACAAGTCTTGAGTCATTCGTTTGTTTAGAGAGCTCAATGATATGAAAAAGTTTTCTCATATTGTCAGATCCCTGTCGCTGCTGAATAAAACACGTCTGATCCTGGTGGATTAAGAGAGACATCACAGGGTCCATTCTTAGTGCGAGTGCTTTAGAAAATATTTTATAATCCACATTTAACATTGACAGGGGCCTATAGGAGTCACAAAGTTGTTTATCCTTAGAGGGCTTAGGAAGTACATTGATTGTTGCTAATTCTAGACTTGGTGGTAATTTACCATTATTGAGACTGTCTTTGAGCATGTCCATATAAGGGCGGATTAATTTATTTATGAACAGTTTGTAAAATTCAGCAGGTAGGCCGTCGGGACCGGGTGCTTTGCCCGTTTGCAATGAGTTAATAGCCTTGGTGATTTCTTCCTTTGATATTTCTGTTTCAAGAGTAGTTCTCACTTCTACAGGAAGCTTAGTAATCGGTAAGTTTCCCAAGAATTCCTCGCATTTTGTAGCAGTTGAGTCTTGGTTTTCAGACTTATATAGATTGTGGTAGAACATTTCAAAACGCTGGTTTATCTCTTCAGGTTTATGTAATACATCACCATCCTTAGATTTGATTGAGTCTATTGTTTTTGCCATCTCTTCTTTTCTTATTTGCCAGCTGAGTAGCTTGCCGGTTTTGTCCCCCTTTTCATAGTAGTGGTATTTAGTTCTGGCCATGTCTGCTTCTACTTGGCTAGTAGTTAAGTTGCTATATTCAAGCCGCTTTTTTACTAGTATGTGCAGAGTTTCTGCTCTATTGGATTCTGCGTGTTTTTTCTCTAGTTCATGAATTTCTTTGTCTAGTGCAGTGGTCACCAACCTTTTTAAGCCCAAGATCACTTTTTTTTTTGGTGAAGGCAAGATCTACCTATTGAAGCGTTGAAAGAAAAAGACAGCCAAGATTGTACTTTAAACTAAATTACTTTTATTTGCCTGTATTCTAATTACATGCAATGCTTTGGTCCAACATTAAAACGTCAAAGTAGAACTATTATGTACTTTCTCAGTCAGTGCTAAGTGCAGTCATCTTATGCAGCATCACTTTTCACATCAAAACAAAAGTAGAACTGTAATGTGGACTTGTTTCTCATATTATTAACATTGACAAACATATTTACAATTAGCATTTTATAAAGTAGAACTGTAATGTGTACTTTCTCAGTCAGTGCTAAGTGCAGTCAGTGCTAAGTGCAGCATCAGTTTTCACATCAGAACAAAAGTAAAACTGTAATGTGGACTTTCTCACATTATTAACATTGACAAACATATTTACAATTAGCATTTTATAAAGTAGAACTGTAATGTGTACTTTCTCAGTCAGTGCTAAGTGCAGCATCACTTTTCACATCAAAACAAAAGTAGAACTGTAATGTTTACTTTCTCAGTCAGTGCTAAGTGCAGTCAGTGCTAAGTGCAGTCAGTGCTAAGTGAAGCATCATTTTCACATCAAAACAAAAGTAGAACTGTATGTGTACTTTCTCAGTCAGTGCTAAGTGCAGCATCACTTTTCACATCAAAACAAAAGTAGAACTGTAATGTGGACTCTCAGGGTAAGATAAAAAAAAAACATTTTTTTTTTTTTTTTAATTTTTAATTTTCATGGAAAGATCTACAGGGACAGTCTCAAAGATCGACCAGTCGATCAAGATCGACGGGTTGGTGACCACTGGTCTAGTGTGTTTAGATACTGTCTACTTTTTCTTTGTTTAGAAGCTCCAAAAGACGTTATCTGACCTCTTAGGAAAGCTTTCAGTGTCTCCCAGATTATGCTTGGGGAGGCAGAGTTTACATTAATTATTAAAAAGTCATCGATTTGATTTTCTAGGAAGTTAACAAAATCTGGGTCGTTAAGGAGATATGGCTTGAATCTCCAACGCTTAGTTTTAGGTTTGTCCAAATATTGTTTCACCTTCAATTTCAAAGGACAGTGATCCGATATTGTAGAGGCTAGATATTTACATTCAATTACATTGTGAAGTAGTGATTTAGTTGTTAAAAACAAGTCTAATCTCGAATAAGTGTCATGTACCGCAGAATGAAATGAGTATTCCCTCTCCAGTGGGTTAAGTATTCTCCAAACATCGACCAAACCCATTTCAGACATACCATCCCTTACTACTTTGGCTGCGGCACTTAACAGGTTAGGGCAGTAAACATTGAAAATGCTCTGTTGATCAAGCCGATACTGTGGACACCATCACAAGTGTGAGCCGCTTACAGTCCAGCAAGGTATTCACATAACTAGGGTTATAGGATAACCTTCGTTATGTTTCATCTGTCTGAGCGTCCCGCTCTGCCCTATTGGGATCAAAAGGGGGGAGCGGACGCGCAGCCACGAAAATGCACACCCTGAGGGCCCGTACGCCCATCGAAAAGGGGGGGGGGGTCCCATCCTGGTGGCGGGGTGCCTGGGAAACAGAGCCCCCAGTCATGTCTAGGGTTGGGCATCGTTTGGATTTGAACGATTCCGGTTCCGATTCCGATTCTCCATATCGATTCCTGTTCTAAACGATTCTCGATTCCGATTATTTGAGGTGCAGGTCAAAACAGGTCACAGCTTATTTCAAAGGAGATTTTTTTTTTTTTTTTTTTTCAAAAAGAAAATCATACTATTCACATTTTCAGTTGAATTGATACAGTTTAATTTGGTTGCTGTACTGTAACTAGGGTATTTAGAATCGAAATTCAAATATGTTACTTCCGGTTCCAGAACCGGAAGTTAGGAACCGGTTCCTATTAGAACCGGTTTTCGGTGCCCAACCCTAGTCATGTCCATGAGGTAAAACCTGACAAAAGGACCCGGGGAGCACCAGGAGGCCGCAGCGCCGAGGCCCTCCCTAACAAGGCGGCAGAGGCCGCCACCCCACGAGTGGAGTGCGCCCTGACACCCCCAGGGGGGGCCAGCCCAGCCAACATGTAGCAAAGGGCAATGCCCTCGCACAACCAATGTGACAGGCGCTGTTTTGACAGTGCCTCACCAGCGCGAGAGCCACCGTAACAAACAAAGAGCTGATCGGTAGCCCTGAGGTCCTGAGTCCGGCTGAGGTAAACCCCCAAAGCCCGGACTGGACACGACACGTGAAGGCTCGCCTCTAACTCACCAGCGTGAGGAGGTGGATGAAACGCCTGAACCACAATATCCCTGGAGCGAAAAGAGCTCCGGATATTTTTTGGCACGAAGACTGGATTAGGCCTCAGAGTCGCACCACTATTGACACGAATAGACAAGCACTCAGGCCGCACCGAGAGAGCACAAAGCTCACCCACGCGCTTAGCGGAGGTGATGGCCAGCAGGAATGCAGTCTTGAAAGACAGCTGTTCCAAAGACGTCTGCTCAAGAGGCTCAAACGGGGCCTCAGACAACTGGCCGAGGACCAGTTGGAGGTCCCAACTCGGAGACAGAGAACGTTTCACCGGCTTAAGGCGCCGAGCACCAAGCAGGAAACGCTTCACAAGAGGGTGGCTGAACAACGTAACGCCCTCAAATCCCACATGACAAGCGGATATAGCCGCGGCATATACCCTCACCGTCGAAGCCGACAGTCTATCCAAAATAGACTGAAGGAAGGAAAGGACAGCGTCCAGGGGGCCGGACACCGGGTCCAAGCCCCCCATTCTACACCACTCTTGGAAAATACGCCACCTACCCGCGTAAACCGCGATAGTGGAGGGAGCATGCGCGTTCCAGATGGTGTCGACCACAGAAGGGTCCATCGCCTCCAGACTCACCCTCTCAACAGCCAAACTCAGCGGCTGGCCCAGCACAGGGAACAGGCCACGGCGGGGCTATCAGGAGCTGGATCAGGACCGGGAACCACACAGCTGTGCCCCGGTCCGGCGCGATCAGGACCAAGTTCCTGCGCTCCCGACGTATCCGCACCAACAACTGACCTATCAGATGTATGTGGGGGAAAACGTACAGAATCCCGGGCAGCCACGGAATCGGTCCCAGACCTGCCAGACTATGTCCGGACGTAATCCCCACTCGTCAGGGTGAGGATCGCCCCGCGACATCACACCTGCACCCACATTCACCCTGCTGGGGATGTGGAGAGCCCTCAGGCTGCGCAGATGGAGAACGCCCATAGCCAGCCGACCGCCGCCCGGTGCAGACTCCTCCCTGTCTGTCGATATATGACGCTGACGTCGTATTGTCCTGATCAAAACACTGTTTGAGGACCAGAAGGACTGCCTTCGATTCCAACACATTGAATGTAGCGCAGACCGGGCAGCATGGTCTTGCCAGCTGCCCCCTACTGCGTTGGCCCGACACGTCCCCCCCCAGTGAGGGAGGCGTCGGTGAAGACTGTGATGTGTGACAGCCTACTGCCCATGGGGACCCCCCTGGTGAGGGCCCCGGGCCCTCCCCAGAGGGCGAGGTCCCCCAGTACTGACATGGGAACCTTAGCCGCTTCCCCTTGCCTCTCACCGGGTCTAATTCCATACTGGAAAACCACCTCCGTATCCTCCTCATGAGGTGAAGAGGAGGCCAAGAGGGACCACGGAATGAGCAGATGCCATCATACTGAGCAGGCGCATCACGGACAGCGCCGTAACCGTCCTAGGACGGAACCTCCCGAGCGTGTCGATAACATGCTCTGAGAGGGATGCCCATATAGACGTTGAGCTTAGAATAAGCCCAAGTACTCCACACGTTGACTGGGAAGAGGAGTACTCTACTTCCAGTCTACAGCAAACCCCAGGCTGTTGAGGAATTCCACCACCTGCCTTGTATGATATCTGACAATCTACCTTGACCGCCAAGGACCAGAACGTCGTCAGGGCAGAATACACTTCGTAACCCCTGACGACGCAGAGGCCCCAGTGCGGCCTCCACGCACTTGGTGAAGATGCGGGGAGCCAGAGAATAGCCGAACGGCAGCCTCTGGTACTCATACGCTAAACCCTGCAAAGGAAGCGTATGTAAGCTGTTCTGAAGGGCCAGATTAACACTGAGAATCTACGTTTTATTGTTTTATATAACTTGTATATTATTTATATATATAAGCTATATCCCTTTAAGCCTCCGTTTGAATCATAGCATTATTCGCTTTCCTCATTGGACAACGCCCTTGACACCCACGGCGCCAACAATCGCGCCCCCCAGACAAGTTCAAAGACGAGTTCGGACAAGTCGAGACATGCCCTTGGGCAGCGCATTGATTCCGGACAAGAGATTCGGTTGCGCCCTAGAAAGCACTCTAAGTATATATTGTGGAAGGCGCAAAGCAGCAGCAGTTCGGTGTGCAGCAGTAAAGTTCGTTCGACCTAACCTAACGTGCAAAGTGAACAAGTGAAAGTGTGAATCTAATGCAGTTCGTTCGGCGTTCGTCTAGTAGCAAAGTGAAGCGTGAACCTTAGCAAGTGTGTGTGGACTTAATGTAATTAGTAGCAGAACACGAGGTGAACCTAGCAGCCGAACTATTGGACATGTGAGCAGTGGAACCTACAGCGGTGTATCGTTACGGATAATTAGTAGCTCCTTAGATACGTCCTTGATATTGTAGAACCATTATTGGTGGATTATAGTGACTTGTGGAAACGTAGTACCGTGGAGAAGAGCATCGTTAATACCATTGTCGTTTGGATTTAACTACCCTGAAGATCTGCATCGGGCTAGCTTCGAGGACGAAGCTGGCTAGCTATCATCACTGCTGTCGGGCACTGGATTAATAGCTATTATCCTGCTAACGAGCACTTGGATTACAAGGACTGGATCCGTATGAGAACCCCTTTCTTCAAGTGACCAGCTGGAGTATCCGCCTATTCTTCAATCCTCTGGAGCTGACAACTCCGTGGAGGACCACACCAGTCTCCAGCTATACCCTCGTTTGCCCCCCTATATCGCCAGCTCACGCCATGCAGCGTTCCGGTCTAGTATACTTAGCCTAGGAATTATTCATTCCCATTGACTTTGATACGTTGACATTCTAATATCATTCGCCATAAAAGAGCGACCAGTAATTCTCAGTCTATCTGCTGTTGATAATAAAGTACTGTAAACCTTATCTCTTTGTCACCGTGCCGTATATTGAGTGTCTGCCATATTTAACTGTACTGTCTGGCAAGTAATAATAATAATATGTAGTAGTGGTTTAATCTATCACAATCTTTAATACAGTCAGGGTTTTGTAACCCCTCAGTTACATAAGCCCTAGGATGGAAGATCGGGGATGCGAATACGCATCCTACAGGTCTATGGAGGAGACATGTGGGGTCCCCCAAGGAAGCATTTTGGGACCTCAACTGTTTTTAATATATATTAATGACATGAAATCGGCATGCGATTGCAACCTGTTCCTGTTTGCTGACGACTCGGCACTCCTGGTCTCAGACAGGAATAAGTCTAAAGTGGAAAGTGTCCTGAGCAGTGAAATGAAAAAAATCTGCTCCTGGCTCAGTGACAATAAATTGTCTCTACATCTGGGAAAAACAGAGGCCATACTCTTTGGGTCAAACGCCAACCTAAAGAAATCCCAGGGTTTTAAAATTAGAGTAGGTGAAAACATTATTGAGGATAAAGAGGAGGTCACCTACCTGGGCTTTATTTTAAATAACAAACTTTCTAACGAAAAAATGGCACAAAAAGTTATTACTAAGGTCAATCAAAAAACCAAATTTTTATTTAGAATTTCCTCGTTCATAAATAGGAACGCTCTGAGGACCCTAGCTGGAGCCCTCATCCAATGTCACTTTGACTATGCTTGCACTTCATGGTACAGCAACATATCAAAACAAATGAAGACAAAGCTCCAGACCTCCCAAAACAAACTAGTGAGACTCCTGCACAACCTTCACTTTAGGACTCACCTAACGCCAGCCCACTTTAACAGGCTGGGATGGCTTAGGGTTGAAGAAAGAGTACACCAGCTTAAAATGCTACTGGTTTTTAAAGTACTAAAAGAAACGGTCCCCAAGTACCTAGTCAATTATTTTAATAAAGTAGGAGATGTCCACAAACACGCCACAAGAGGAAGCCCCACGGACCTGGTCCCGCCGAGAGTCAGGACATGCATGGGGAAAGATGCATTTTTTTACTCTGCTACGGTAATGTGGAATGCCCTGCCAACATTTTTAAAACTCCTGAACTCCCCTCTCGGATTTAAATCCGCCCTAAAAACATGGCTCAGCAGCAACTCAAATTGGTCTTAAAATGTTTTTTTTATCTCTTTTATCATAACTTGGCTTTTATTTCTTTTATCATGAGTTGCTTTTAAGGGTTTGCGGATTTTCTTTTAACATTAGTTAACTGTATGAGTTGTCAGGTTAGGTGTTTTTATAATTTTTTTTTAAATGTGTCCTGTCAGTGTACATGTCCATTTGTGTTTCTGTGCCTTTTTATGTTCCATGTATGGACCACAATGGAAACAAGCCTTGGCTTTATTGTGTTTTATCCATTTTTGACCTGCCTTAAAAAAAAAAAAAAAAAAAACCAGGCCCCCACCTGACAGTGTTCAACAGGTGGGAGACGGTCCAAAATGCTGAACCTTCCATGGGACAGGTCCAGCATGGGTCTGACACCCCCCCCTCCCGATTTCTCGGGCACCAGAGAATACCGGGAGGAAACGCCACGACGATGGCTTGCTTCGCCCAGAGATTGTATCTCGTTGACCAGAGCTGTCACTGCTGGTGACCCTGACAATAGGGTCTGCACCAAATCTGAAAACGGGTGGGGTTGTGTAAACACAAGTCCCCGCCTCAGCGTTCTCTCCATCCACCTCGACATATGGTACTGCTGTAGCCATATGTGATGATACTCCCAAAACGCACCCGCCGCCATTTGGCGCTGGACCGCTAGGAACTGTAGATAGGCGGCCCGGTCCCGCCCGCTGTGCATAGCCAACCCTGGACCCGCTAACCGTGCGAGCAGAGCATTCCATGGAGTCGGGACATCGGACCCTGACACTACCCACGAGGCAATCGCACCCAAGGGGGGACCCCGACAGAAAGGGCCGGTTTGATACGGGGGAAGCTGACATCATACTAGGTGACAAAAGCTCCCCCACTGAACACCCCTCCAGCATGGACAGCTGAGGAGTTGTTCTACAGCTGGACATGCAAGGTGTGAGGCCCCCACACTGCCCGATAGGAACGCGCACTGTTTGCCTCAAGAGGTCTCGAGCCCCCCTGCTGACAACCTTTGTAGTTGACAGACGTAACACCAGGCTCAACCAAACACAGACGCAGAACGTGTGGCATTCTCACGGACAGACCCAGTCTCAGCCATCAACTGGGTGTCAGCCCCTGTCCCCATGAGAAGTGAAACGTGGGGCCGCTTGCGCTTCATTGATGACACGCGGCCCGCAGCCAAAGGAAACAAATCAGAGCCCTTATCCCACTGGTGTTGGGGGGGGGGGGGGTGACCGGAGAGCGAGCTGCACACAGCTAGACGGCGACGGTTTTTTAGGGCGTGCTCATCTAATGTAGCCGATCCCTCGACCGCCAAGGCTGTCTACCTTGCGGTCACCTGTTGACGTTGTGCCCAGGGTACCACAGGCAGGGGAAACATGGCCGCTGGTTGAGGGCCTCGCCACAGCCGCTGGCAAGGCCGTGCTCTCACCTCTGGCTGCGCGGCGTGAGGCGGTGTGGGGCCTAGGTCAAATACCGTCCACGCTCCAGCGGAAAGACCAAAGTCCCTCTGCAGAGAGGGGAGCCCTGAGGAGGGAAACATTTCTTTTTTACTTCTCACCCCCTCAAAGGGAGACTAATCCAACCAAGATGTCTGTAAACAAGCGTTGACAGCATCCTAGCCCTCCCTGCGGTTATAGCTTGCGGCTAGGTCAAAGCTAATAACGTCAAAAACCTCGCGCGATGTTTCGACGTCGGCTGGCCTTCATGGCCCCGCCACCCGACACCATTTTTGACAGAAAAAACAGCAATTCGAACAAAGTTACTAATCGCTGCTAATTCTATACCGTGGCTGTATAGGCTTAATAGCCCACCAGCCACCCGCCGGGCCGACTCACCTCATGGCGTCGGTGGGGCACTGTTCCAACATGCCAGAGGCAAAGGACTGATGCCACCTGCTTCACAAGCACGGAGCACCAGTGGTGGTTGCAAACAGCAACCTCCACTGTGATGTGCACCCATGAAGGGGTTAATGAATAAATGAACAAAAACTCCACCAACACACTGCAGAATGGGCTAGCCCATACACACAACATTAAGGGGATGCAGACCAGAGAAACACCAGTCCCGCACACCATTCATAATATTCACAAAAAGCACACCAGCCCTAGGCCTCAGCCCATTCACCCATGAAAAAGGTAAACAAGCCCCCGTCAACACTCCCAACAGTAGACACCGATTGACCGTCAGCATGAATGGTTAAGAGGAGGGAAGACCTTTTTTAAAAAGACAGCCCTCAGCGGGGAATCAAACAGAACAGTAACCCAGCATTGTAGCATAGCGTTAGCTGCGCGCTCCAGGATAACCGGGAAAACGACAACGTTTACCCAGATATCCTGCCTCTTGCGCCAATACACAACTCGGTTGTCTCTAACGAGCAGCATCACTAACGCCAGCATTGTTATGCCTAGTGGCGCAGACCCTACCTGGGCGCGACCTAGCCACGACAGCTAGCCGCCACGCGACGTCCCTCGATCCGCTGTCAGAAGACGAGGAAACCCCAGGACAGGGCCGGCGTGCCGTTGGAACGTGCCGAGAAGATTCCAGGGGCTGGCAAATCTCCGGCGAAAACCCAACATTGTTCAATTTCTCTCTGCATTTCATAACAGCTAGTTCATGGAATGCACTGCACGTCCATGATGGAAAACGAAAAAGAGGAAGGGCGAGTGTGACCAATGCCCGGTGTCTTATAGGGGGACACTGGGGCGGGGCCTAGGGTGACCAAACGTCCCGATTTGTGCTCAAATCTCACACACACACACACTGAATAGAGGAGCAGTGGCGGCTCGCCACTAGGGGCGCTCGGGCGCCAACCCCCCTGGTTAACCCTGGTTAAAAGAGAGATGAACAAGAAATCTTTTTTTTTTGTTTTTTGTTTTATAGCCCTATAAATAATATAAACATGTTTAAAATGAATAATATTTACTCATTTTAAGTATGTTTGTGTTTCCAATGCACAATATAACGTTAATAATTTGATTATATAATCAAATATAAATAATCGTTTTCCTGAACAGGAAGTGACTCACGTTCCGTTACCGTAGCCGCATTTCTCCTAGCCTTATTTCTCTCGTCTCGGGCTAGACGCAATAGCGCTCTGAGTGCGCGTGCACGCCGTGCACTGTTTCATCGCTGTATCCGTCGCAGCCAATCAGTGCGTAACGCGCTGTGCGTTGAAATATGATGTTTATGATGGAAGCCGGGCGCGATTTGAAGCGGTCTAAGCCAGCAGCCTTAGCAGCGTCATAATTTCCGTAGCCGCATTTCGCGGAGACGCTCTCTGATTGGCCGACGTCAGTTTTTTTTTCATAGACGCATTTCGCGGAGACGCTCTCTGATTGGCCGACGTCAGTTTCTGTTGTAGCTGACTTGTGTTGTTGTGATGCAGCTATTTGTCTTAGAGCGTGACGGCAAGTTATTTCCCCGGTTAAGCTTAGGCACTCTTTCAAAGTTGGTTAAGGTTAGAGTTTGTCTTAGAGCATGGCGATATAACGCCAGGTAGTTTGCAGTCTGTTCGACGCGGAAATGGGCAAAGAAATCATCACAGTACTTGTGTTGTGTGGTGCTAACACTTGGCTAACAAAAAACTATAATATGGCGGATGCAGTCTGGACAGTGGTCTGGTCTGGATATACATCAACAGTCTGGGACTGTGGGACAGTGGATTATACACTTTATCAAGCCCTCCTGCCCTGGACGTTTAAACTAAACAGTGAGTCTCTCTCTCTCGCTCTCTCTCTCTCGCTCTCGCTCTCTCATCGCTGTGTTCCTGTGTCTCCGAGAAATGCGGCTACGGAAAGTATTGACCGGTGCTTGCTGAGATGATAATAGTGCTTCAAAACGCGCTGCTGTGTTGTGAACTATAACATTAATTTGGCTGCTGCTGATGCATAATGTATGAATGAATGAATGGTGAGTTGTTTAAAATGACAACATATACATGTGTTAATTATTTTATTGGATTTATCCGAGAGACAGAGAGAGAGATTGCTCCAGAGCATTTATTAACGTTACATTTTCAACTCGACCTAACGTGAACCCCCTGGCTGCGACCACCCAACAGTAGATAGTACGGGCCGCCACTGTAGAGGAGTAGATATCAAAGCAAATATTGGTAACACTTTATATCACAGTGCTCTACAATTTAATTAATTAAGTTTGTACTTGTCTGGGCGGGTGGGATGTTCGGGTGGGGACAGATGTTATTGGATTAGATGTTATTTTATCACACACCACACTACTGACACTTTGGATTAAATATTATTTTAGCACACACCACACTACTGACATTTTGGATTAGATGTTATTTTAGATGTTTCTGTTCAAATAAAATCATATGTCCAAACAAATGCTTGCAATTACATTGTCCAATTACCTATATTTATAACTTTTTGGGTGGGGGCGCGAGTGCGGGGATTTTTGGCTGGTGAAAATGCTGAGTGGCTAGTGACTTTGGAAAACCACTAGCCACAGTGGCTAGTGAGCCAAAAAGTTAATGTCAAGCCCTGAATACATGTATGCACTTCAGTATCACATTACAAGAGAGATCACAGGGTTCATGTATCTTAACTCTATATAGCCATATAACCTCTAGGAGTCGGTAGGTAATTTAACAGCATGTTGGATTGTGGTATTCTTCTATACAGTGATTATGATAATACATTAACACATTAACGCTTATATCCACTAATGTTTGATCACTGCCAGCACTGTAAGTCTATGGAGATGTTTACCTTCTTTGCAGGGCTATAACTTTTTAAATTGTATTGCTAAATTGACATTACTATGGCCCATTCAACATCGATTATCTATCGTTCAGGATGTAGGAACGTTTTACTTTTTCATTCACACATTCATATGAAAATACCGTCTAGAGTATAAATATGTTTTTATCGTTTTCTGCAGTAATTCCTAGAACGTGAGATATAGGCATAAATGCATATATTAGATTATCAAATGCTGTTTGATACCGATCGACGTTATATTAAAAATGTCAACTGTACATGGTCCTAAACGTTATGACTGATCATGCGCGGGTGAACGGGGGGGGGGGGGGGGGTTATAATTCCGTGATTGTCGTTAAATGCTTCATGTAGTATGGGTGATATATAGATCAGAGCAGTTTATATGGATAATAATACACAAAAACGCTGAAACTCACGGCAGCTTCCTCTTAGCGTTGGGCGATGATACTGGAGCAAACAGATCCCAGTTATGTGATGGGGATCGAGGCGATCCATTTCCGGTTTGTATGATAATAATAACAGCCCAAATCATGTGGATTATTGAGTTATGGCAGCGATCCATATCCACGGTGTGTGGCTAGAGTCCTGGGATGATAAACGAGTGGCCGGACGGATTTAGGGGACGGACCGAGCTCCAATGGGCATATCCGGTTTGGCAACTCGCCGATCAGCCACCAGGTGGCAGTATTGAAGTATTGCAGAGTTGTGCCGGCTCAGACAGCATCAGACAAGGATCCGTGAGTGAAATATGAATACCATGGCGAAAATATTATACTGTATATGATCAGAATAACGTCGTACGCCATGATCTGGCAGAATTTGCATGAACTTGAAACCCGTTATATGACGTTATTGGCGGAGAAAGTGTTAAATGCTTATATTTTGATCAAAATGAATACATTATGTAAACATGATTATTGTATGTATATTCATTACTGTCCCGCAATTTCAACAAATGTCCCGCAAAATCGACACGCTGTCCTGCATTTGGATCATATGGATTTGGCCACCCGCCGGGGCCTGGTCAAGTGCATGGGTGCATTGTTTTCGTTAATGAAGTACAGTAGGTACTGGAGATGAGGTATATCTCAATATGGCGAAGAGCGAGACGCGATTGCCACTGCAATCGTAATATCAGAACTGCCTGGACGCCACGTGCATGTGCGCTCCCGTGCATGCGCATACATGTTCCCTCGCGTGCGGACAGAACAGATGATTATTATGCATAAATAGTAGGAAACATGTTTGTATAGGAAATTACTAGTTTTAGTTTAGTTTTTGTAAATATTGCCTTGAAATAGAGAAGCTGAAAAGGGTAGCAGGATGTAGCCTTCAATATATAAAGAAATTATATGGTCAAACAGATATGGTTGAAAAACAAAAAATGTTTTAAATGTAATTGTAGTTACAATTTCTCTAATTGAATTAACTTAAACTAGAAAAAAGTAAATACAAACTAAATTAACAATGTAACTTAGTTTACAGAAGGACAGTTTCCTTCTGAAGCACAACGTAATGCCTCATCCTTCGAGTCGGGACCCTTTGTCACATAGTGAGAGCTCCACAGATCAAGCAAACCCCCACAGGGCTTGTATTTTGGTTTTGCACTTCTCGTTCTTTGTTATGTTATTGGTATCCTATTATTATGCAAAGTCTAGGTGATAGATACGTGCCGGTACTTGGCGCACGGCGCGACGAGTCGAGTGAAAGTTGTGAGCGCATTTTTGTGTGCGCGCGGCGTGCGCATGCACATCCGTGCGCGTACTTCTGCTCAGAAAACTGCTGGGACAGCGTGGTACCGCGTGGGACCACCACTGCACCACTGGACTTAACTCACTCAAATACAGTTAGCAGCTGGATAGACTACAGATAGAAATTAGCTTCTGGTGCAAACATATTTTCATGTAACAATGATTAATTGTCCAAAAAATAATAATAATAATAATAAGATAATAATAATTTTTTTTTCTTTCTTTTTTTTTTAAAGTAGATTCGGGGCTTGAGCCCAATTAGCCACCCCCTAGCCCCGCCCCTGCCTCAGACGCTTCCACTTACCTCTCACAGGGTCTATTTTCATACTGAAAAACCACCCCTGTATCCTCCTCATAAAGAGGAGACCAAAAGTCAACCAACGAACTCGATTCTTGTACCGGATCTCCTCACTGGTAAACAAGAATACCCTGAAGACTCTGGCAGGAGCACTTATTCAAGGGTACTACGACTATGCTTGCACCTCATGGTACCAAAGCACCTCAAAGGCGCTAAAAACTAAATTACAAACATCTCAAAACAAACTGGTCAGACTACTGCTTGACCTTACTCCTAGAACCCACCTCACCCCTGCCCACTTTGACAACCTAGGATGGCTTAGAGTAGACGACAGAGTACAGCAACTTGCAATGGGCCTGGTCTACAAGATACACTACACGACCAAGGTACCCATGTACATGTCAAAATACTTCCCAAAGGTCAGTGAATACCACGATCACAACACCAGAGGGAGCTCCACAAATCATGTTAAACTCAGATTCGGCTCAAACAAGGGACTAAACACGTTTCGCAATTATGCCACATCAATGTGGAACGCCCTACCCAAAGCTGTAAAGGAATGTGAATCACTACCCACTTTCAAAACCACTCTCAAAGAACACCTACACGGGAGACTGCAATTTCGAAACTGGCCCCTGTAAATGTCCCAACCCAACCCCCTCCAATGTACAGTAAATGACGAAGTATGGTTTTGTCAATATTCCAATGTACAGTTTTGCTTGTACAGTTGCACAATGTCGTGTGTTCTATATATATCTATGAACCGTCCTGCCAGGAGTCAGAATATCCTCTCGACGCCGCTCTGAGAGAGTTGCCCTCATAGATCTTGAGCTTAGAATCAAGCCCAAGTACTCCACCTGTTGGCTGGGAAGAGGAGCACTTTTCTCCCAGTTCACAGCTAAACCGAGGCTGGTGAGGTGTTCCACCACCTGCCTGGTGTGAGACCTGGCGACCTCCTCCGACCGGCAGAGAACCAGAATGTCATCCAGGTAGAATACAATTCGTATTCCCTGATGACGCAGAGGTCCCCGCGCGGTCTCCAAGCACTTGGTGATCAGGGGCGTTTTTAGGGTTAGAAAACATTGGGGGCTTCAGCCCAGGGGGGTGGAGGGGGATTCCCCCCCCCCCCCCCCCTTTTTTTTTTTTTTTTTTTTTAAACACAGTAATACGCAATTTTAGAGTAATTAGAGATGAATACTGAAGAACTAGAATCATTAGAGGTTCTCAAAGTGAGGTCCATGTCCATGAGAGGGATCTGGGCAGTCCCCATAGAAAATTCAAAGTTAACAGGACCAAATCATCAGTTTCTTATTTATTTATTTAACCTTTATTTAGCCAGATAAAACATTGATCTGGTCCAAGAGGCCCCAACAGGAGTACAAATATACATATATACACATATATATATATACATATACTGTACATACATACACACATATACACCAATAACAAAATAAAAACAGTTAAGAATCATACACATAAGCAAATAAACAAACAAACAAACATATGCACAGCCTATGTACAAAAGAAATAAACAGTTAATCTCTAGTCTTTACAGTTTTCTTCAATTGCATAAACACTCAAATCAAAAGTATTACACAATTATCAAAACATTACACTCAAGGAGCAAAACATAGGCCCAGATTTGCACCTCTATAAGCACAATGTCAGCCTCACACTTTTTGCAAAACAATACACAGAGCAAAAAAGTATCTTGCCAGATCCAGCTAGGCAAAGAGATAATGTCTAGTATTTTCTGTACTCTATTTAAATTTTTTCAAAATTGTTTTTGTTTTACTGTAATTTTAACCTGTAGGCCTACTGGATACAGTATTTTATGTTTGTCTGATATTTGCTGAGCTTACAGTGTTATGCACATAGTAGCATGAAAACTGGGACATGTTTTTGTTGTGATTCTCCATGTTGAAATGTTGACTGATTTGGTTATATGGCGAGAACATTTATATTTTCATCAGTCTGCATCATTGATTTGGGTATATGGAGAGAACATGTTTTTTTTCCAGCAGTCTGCATCATTGATTTGGGTATATGTAGATAAATAAATAATATTTTCATCAGTCTACAGCATTGGTCTTGTGTAGTGTTTGGTGAATTTATTGTATATTTGCACATTCTCTGCGTACTTCACTTACAGTACTCTAATCACTGAGAAGTAGAATAGCTAAATGTGTTTTAGGTTAAGCACAGCAGTGTGAGTAACTGGTTCAAACAGAATTAAGTCATATAAAACGTGTGTTTCATATAGTAACAAAATGTAGTTTTTTTAAATTAGTGTATAGTTTTGACAAGTGTTTAATTTAGCAAAGGATCTGAGGTGTTCTGATAATTGTGTGTGTGGTTGTGCTAATTGTGTGTTTTGAAACACCGGGCCCCGTTTTAAAAATCATGCTTAAGCAATCGAAAAAAAAAGTCTCATAAAAAAGATATTAGATTTTTGGGTATTTTCCTGCCTTTGGTCCGCTTTGCATTCACATCTCAAATGCAGGGTTCACTTGCAAGAGTGAATGAGCTTTCACACCACCCCAAACCAACCGGACTATCCGAGGAAATGAACCAGGGTTCGATTAAAGCTTATTATAGTTTATCACAGTATCATGAGCATGTCTTTGTCAGTGGACACTGGACATGGGTATGGAGGCTCCAGGTGCTGCTGCGTTAAAGTGCACATCTTCAATACCTATCTGTACTATTTAAAAGCACAGTGCAGGACACACTCAAAGGTTATCGCACCTCAGAGATGGCAGTGGACATGTATGACAGGACAAAGGCCATATGTAATGGCATCTTGTGGCACAAGCTCAGACCTCAGCTCAGGAGATCAGCTGAGACAGAGACTGTTCTATCCAGAGCTTGAGAGCAGGTTCTCATGAGTTGGATAACAACTTATGAGAGGCATACAGGCATGTTATCCAGCCTCAGACCAGTTTCTCTCAGTGGAATTGCTGCAACCCCTCGCCACACATTACAATATCCAACTATTGCCAGAGGAGATCACAGTTGCAAAGTGTTTCCTGGTCAGGACAGGCAGAGATGCAGTCCCTACTATCCAAAGTGTCTTTTCCCTCCTGGATGATGATGATAATAATAATAATAATAATAATAATAATAATAATAATAATAATAATAATAATAATAATAATAATAATAATAATAATAATAATAATAATAATGCATTTGATTTATAAGGCGCCTTTCAGGACACTAAAAAAAAAGTCCACAAATCGGCGAATGAAAAATTATAGGATCAAATGAAAACTACTTACTAAAAATGTTTAAAAGTACTAAAAACCAACAAAAAATACCAAACACTAACAAACATTCAGCAAAGACAATGGGGATGCTGACATACAAAAAAAAAAAAAAAAAAGTTAAAAAAAAAAAAAAAAAAAAAAATGTAAACATTTTTTTTTTTTTTTTTTTTTTTTTAGATCCGGGGCTAGGAGAAAAACATCCGGGGCTAAAGCCCCGGAAGCCCAGGGCTAACGACGCCACTGTTGGTGATTGGTATTTTGTTGACAGTATTCAGACAGACCGTAGATAGTTGGCATCATCAATTCAGTTAGTTGCCTCTAGATGGCGCCTGCTGTTCAGTGACACAGCCAGGTAAAACGTGGCAAACAGCCTTTTCATACACTTTCGCTTATTACACCTAAACAGTCCACAAAAACATGTTTCTGAAAACATTTTAGGCGAGAGATAGGCCATGCTAAATTCTTCTGCTCACAGAGCCTTGGTCAGAGATGGGAAGGAACCGAGATATGGAACTCCCTAGCTACTTCTGTCAGTGCTGTCACCAGCTCTGGGAAAATAAGCAGACTCTACAAAATGGATGGAGTGAGACATACAATTGCTCATACCAATAAAGGTAGAGGTGGCTTATTTGATTCAGCAACAGATTTGCCATGTTTAGGATTTTAGAAACATATTGACATTTTAAACTCAGAATGTCATTACACAGATATATTTTTTAAGGGATTTCTGTTATATTTTGGGTGCATACAGACCTTTTTGGACGATTTTGTAAACAAGGGTAAGATCAATTTGGCTAGTTTTGACATCAAATTGATATTTTATTTACAATATTGAAATGAAAATTCCTGATATTTAAGCAGCTGATTATTATTGAACAAGTCAGTTTCTCTAATGATGTGAATGACGTGTGTTGAGGTTTCAGTGAGGACATCACCTGCTATTAATTTTCTCTCTTCCTATAACCAACCTCTTTGCCTTGGCGACAGTTTATATGTAACAGTATGCATTGCACTCAAGCTTATGACACCCAACCTCCAAATCTACACAAAACCCACCCAACCCATGGAGGTTTCTTTTTGTATTTGTGCCTGGATACAATGATGACAGAGGGAAGAGACCATCAGATGTTGAACAGTGTAGCAAGGAATTCCGGGTCCTGTGGACATGATGTGTCTCTGCCCCCTCCCCACCATTAATGAATGATTATACAGGCACATCCATTGTGGAAATAAAGGCAGATCAGCCCTATTTGGCTGTTATTAGCATACAGTAAAAATGGCTCCATTTAATATTTGTCAATACAAGTTTGCTTAACCCTTTCCCCGCCAATAACGTCGTACAACGGGTTTCAAGTTCATGCAAATTCGGCCAATAACGGCGTACGACGTGATTCTGATCATAATTTCATATTTTCGCCATGGTATTCATATTTCACTCACAGAGCCTTGTCGGATGCTGTGTGAGCCAGCACAACTCTGCAACGCTTCAATACTGCCACCTGGTGGCTGATCGGCGAGTTACAACCGGAAGTGGATCTCTTGTGATCCCGGTGCGTCTCCCTATTCCGTCCGGCCACTCGTTTATCGTTGCGGGACTCAATACACACACCGTGGATATGGATCTTTGCCATAACTCAATAATCTACATGATTTGGGCGTGTATTAGTAATATACAAACCGGAAATGGATCGCCTCGATCCCCACCACATAACTGGGATCTGTTTGCTCCACTCTCATCGCCCAACGGTACGAGGAGACTGATGTGAGTTTCAGCGTTTTTGTTTATCATTTTCGATACAAACTGCTCTGATCAATATATCACCCATACTACATGAAGCATCTAACGACTATCACGGAATTATAAACGACCCCCCCCCCCCCCCTCCGTTAACCCGCGCATGATCAGTCATAACGTTTAGGACCATGTACAGTTGACATTTTTAATATAGCGTCGATCGGTATCAAACTGCATTTGATGATCTAATATATGCATTTGTGCCTATATCTCACGTTCTGGGAAATACTGCAGAAAACGATAAAAACATATTTATACTCTAGACGGTATTTTCGTATGAATGTGTGAATGAAAAAGTTAAACGTTCCTACATCCTGAACGATAGATAATCGATGAATGGGCCATAGTAATGTCAATTTAGCAATACAATTTAAAAAGTTATAGCCCTGCAAAGAAGGTGAACATCTCCATAGACTTACAGTGCTGGCAGAGATCAAACAGCGATGGATATAAGCGTGGCAGAGAAAAATAGCCCAAAGTAATTTACAAGTTCTGTACAACAAGTCAGCAGGAAGGGTACAACTCTGGCAGCTAGTAACATTTTTCGTCAAACAGTGTTGAGAAGTGTTGAGTCTTGACTGTATAATAATAATAATAATAATACATCTATTTTATATAGCGCTTTTCCAGGTGCTCAAAGACGCTTCACATGGGCAGGAGAGACAAACTATGGCAAAACAAAAAAACAGAACAAAACAGAACAAAAATAATACATGACAAAATAAAATAAAACCGACAGAATTAGAGGTCAAAAGCAAGATTGAAAAGGTGGGTTTTGAGGGCTGATTTAAAAGATGTCAGGGTGTTTGCATCACGGATATGGCTGGGGAGGGCATTCCAGAGGGAGGGGGCAGCAGCAGCAAAGGCCCTGTCGCCCCAGGTCCGGAGCTTGGTCATGGTGGGAGGTGTTAGGAGGTTGGCATCTGCAGACCTAAGGCGACGGGTGGGCGTGTGACGGTGGAGTAGGTTGGACAGGTAGGGAGGGGCAAAGTTGTTGAGGGCTTTAAATGTGATGAGTAGTATTTAAAAATGTATCCTGTATTTGATTGGAAGCCAGTGGAGGTCGTGGAGGACAGGGGTGATGTGATCAGAGCGACGGGTGGAGGTGAGCATGCGGGCAGCAGAGTTTTGGACATATTGGAGTTTATTGAGAATAGTGTTTGGTGAGCCGTAGAGGATGCTGTTGCAGTAATCTAGTCTTGATGATATGAATGCATGAACCAGTGTTTCAGCAGCAGAGAGTGATAGGGAGGGGCGAAGACGAGCAATGTTCCGGAGGTGATAGAAGGCAGATTTGGTTATGTGGTTCACATGGGGGAGGAAAGAAAGGGTGGAGTCCAGGATGATGCCAAGGTTACGGACGTGAGTGGAGGGGGTGACAATGGTACCATCAATATTTAGGGTGAAATCCTGGGTGTGGCTGGTGAGGGATTTTGGTATAGTAGTATAGTAGTATAGATTATGATGAATTGAAAATGGGGGACCCTGATGTAAACAAGACGAAAGACTTTCTCTGGTCTGCATCCCCTTAACAATTGTGTGTATTGAGCTGCACTGTATTGTACCCATTCTGCAATCTGTTAATAAAATGTTCAATCAATCAATCAATCAATCAAGACAGATAGATTAGCATAGCCATGTAGGTAGTAATATAGGCAAGGTAGATTACTTAGTAGCAAAGTGCAGAAGGTAAAAGTATATATATATTTTTGTTCTCCTTCATTTCAGATATTGAAGTGTGTACAGTTGCTACACCCCTGCGTGTAATACATATGACAGAGCAAAACGCTGAACAGCTAACTGTGAGAAGGCAATTTGGCGGAGCCCAGTAGAAAACACAGGAGGAGAGAGAATGGAGCGTTATATACTCGTACTGGCAATCGCGTCTCGCTTTTCGCCATATTGAGATATACCTCATCTCCAGTACCTATTGTACTACATGAACGAAAACAAAGCACCCTTGCACTTGACCAGGCCCCACCCCAGTGACGTCCTATAAGTCACCAGGCGTGGTCATACTCGCCCTTCCTCTTTTTCGTTTTCCATCATGGACGTGCTTTGCATCCCATGTAACTAGCTGTGATGAAATGCAGAGGGAAATTGGACAATGTTGGTTTTCGCCAGAGATTTTCCAGCCCCTGGAATCTTCTCGGCATGTTCCAACGGCGCATCGGGCCTGTCCTGGGGTTTCCTCGTCTTTTGACAGCAGATCGAGGGACGTCACGCGATGTTTAGCTATCGGGCTAACTCGCGTCCAGGTAGGATCTGCGCCACTAGGCATAACAATGCTGGCGTTGGTGATGCTGCTTGAGTTGTCCTGGGAGACGACAGAGTTGTGTATTGGCGCAAGGGGCAGGATATCTGGGTAAACGTTGTTGTTTTCCTGGTTATCCTGGAGCGCGCGGCTAACGCTATGCTATATGCTGGGTTACTGTTTCTGTTTTTGATCCCCGCTGAGGGCTGTCTTTCTAAAAGGTCTTCCCTCCTCTTAACCATTCATGCTGACGGTCAATCGGTGTCTACTGTTGGGAGTATTAACACTTTTATCGCCGGGGTTAAATTCATAATTTACCATCCCTCGCCAGCCCTATTTAACATGGAGAAGTTCCCCTTCTTTGCAGGGCTATAACTTTTAAAATGTTATTGCTAAATTGACATTACTATGGCCCATTCAACGTCCTATATCTATTGTTCAGGGTGTAGCAACGTTATACTTTTTCATTCACAGATTCATACTAAAATACGGTCTAAAGTATAAGTATGTTTTTATCGTTTTCTGCAGCTTTCTCCAGAACTTGATTTATAGCCCTAAATACATTATATTGATGATCAAATACAGTTTGGTAGGAATCTGTGCGAGATAAATTTTTTCAAATGGACGTACTTCTAGAAGTTACTACGTATGATCTGATGATGACCGGATGGGGGGGGGGGTCGTTTATAATTCCGTGGGCAACGTTATATCATTCATCTAGTGTGGGTGATATGATCATTAGAGCAGTTAGTATAGAAGACATTAAAAAATAACGCTGAAACTCACCGTTGCTTCCTCTCGCCGTTGGGAGATGAGCGTGGAACAGAATTTTTTCTATTATGGGATGTCGAAATATCCGATCCATTTCCAGGTTGTATAATAGTATATACGTCCAAATCATGTTGTTTATCGAGTTATTGGTAACGGATCACTATCCGTTGTGATCAGCTCGAGTCCTGGGACTATTAGCGAGTGATCGGACCGAATTGAAATGAGCACCAGCTTCCACTTCCTGTTTATGCCCTGGGCGATCCGCCGATCGGCCACCAGATGGCGCTCTTGAACCGTTGTAGAGTTGAGAGGGGCTCACCAGTACATCTCATGTCTCCGGGGGAGAAATATGATTTCGATCACAGATTTTTGAAATATTGATATCAAAGACGCTGTCCAGCGTCTTCGGCAGAATGAGCATGGCAGTGAAAGACGTGTTTCAGCGTCAGCGGCGATTAAAGTGTTAACGGGGGCTTGTTTACCTTTTTCATGGGTGAATGGGCTGAGGCCTGGGTCTGGTGTGCTTTTTGTGAATATTATGAATGGTATGCGGGACTGGTGTTTTCTGGTCCGCATCCCCTTAACGTTGTGTGTATGGGCTAGCCCATTCTACAGTGTATTGGTGGTGTTTTAGTTCATTTATTCATTAACCCCTTCATGGGTGCACACCACAGTGGAGGTTGCTGGTTGCAACCACCACTGGTGCTCCGTGTTTATGAAGCAGGTGGCATCAGTCCTTTGCCTCTGGCATGTTGAAACAGTGGCCCGCCCGGCCGACGCCTCACGCCGCGCAGCCAGAGGTGAGAGCATGGCCTCGCCATCGGCTGTGGCGAGGCCCTCGACCAGCGGCCATGTTTACCCCGCCTGAGGTACCCTGGGCTCAATGTCAACAGGTGACCACAAGGCCGACAGCCTTGGCGGCCGAGGGATCGGCTACATTGGATGAGCACGGCTTAAAAAACTGTTGCCGTCCAGCTGTGTGCAGCCCGCTCTCCGGTCACTCCCTCCCCCAACACCAGCGGAAAAGGGGCTCTGATTTGTTTCCTTTGGCTGGGGGCCGCGTGTCTTCAATGAAGCGCAGGCGGCCCCACTTTCACTTCTCATCGGGACAGGGGCTGACACCCAGTTGATGGCTGAGACTGGGTCTGTCCGTGAGAATGTTGTGCTGTCAAGCGGCTGCCACACCATGAGCTGTGTTGGTTGAGCCTGGTGTTACGTCTGTCAACTACAAGGGTTGTCAGCAGGGGGGCTCGAGACCTTTTGAGGCAAACAGTGCGGGCTTCCCCGACCTCGCCTTCGCCAGGCCGGGTATCACGTTGGTGCCTCCCACTCCTGCAAGATTGGCAGTGGTCTCGCAGGCGCACATGATTTGGGTGGTAGTAATATCACTGCAGGGCTACGGTGTGTAGGAACCCATGGGGGCCTCACACCTTGCATGTCCAGCTGCAAAACAACTCCTCAGCATGTTCTGGAGGGGTGTTCAGTGGGGGAGCTTTTGTCACCTAGTATGATGTCAGCTTCCCCCGTATCAAACCGGCCCTTTCTGTCGGGGTCCCCCCTTGGGTGCGATTGCCTCGTGGGTAGTGTCAGGGTCCGATGTCCCGACTCCACTGAACGCTCTGCTCGCATGGTTAACAGGTCCAGGGTTGACTACGCACAGCGGGTGGGACCGGGCCGCCTATCTACAGTTCCTAGCAGACCTGCGCCAAATGGCGGCGGGTGCGTTTGGGAGTATCATCACATATGGCTAGAGCAGTACCATATGTCGAGGTGGATGGAGAGAACGCTGAGGCGGGGACTTGTATTTACACAACCCCACCCGTTTTCAGGTTTGGTACAGACCCTATTGTCAGGGTCACCAGAAGTGACAGCTCTGGTCAACGAGATCCAATCTCTGTGGGCGAAGCAAGCCATTGTTGTGGCGTTTTCCTCCCGGTATTCTCTGGTGCCCGAGAAATCGGGAGGGGGGGGTGTCAGACCCATGCTGGACCTGTCCCATGGGAAGGTTCAGCATTTTGGACCGTCTCCTACCTGTTGAACACTGTCAGGTGGGGGTCTGGTTCTCCTCCATAGACCTGTAGGATGCATATTCGCATCCCCGATCATCCATCCTAGGGCTTACCTACGCTTCCTTTTCAGGGTTTAGAGTATGAGTACCAGAGGCTGCCGTTAGGCTTTTCTCTGGCTCCCCGCATCTTCACCAAGTGCGTGGAGGCCGCACTGGGGCCTCTGCGTCTGGGGTTATGAAGTGTATTCTGCCCTGATAACGTTCTGGTCCTTGGCGGTCAAGGTGGATCGTCAGGTCTCATACCAGGCAGGTGGTGGAATTCCTCACCAGCCTGGGGTTTGCTGTAGACTGGAAGTAGAGTACTCCTCTTCCCAGTCAACGGGTGGAGTACTATGGGCATCCCTCTCAGAGCATGTTATCGACACGCTCGGGAGGTTCCGTCCTGCTCGGTATGATGGCATCTGCTCATTCCGTGGTCCCTTTTGGCCTCCTCTTCACCTCATGAGGAGGATACGGAGGTGGTTTTCCAGTATGGAAATAGACCCGGTGAGAGGCAAGTGGAAGCGGCTAAGGTTCCCGTGTCAGTACTGGGGGACCTCGCCCTCTGGGGAGGGCCTGGGGCCCTCACCAGGGGGGTCCCCATGGGCAGTAGGCTGTCACATGTCACGGTTTTCACCGACGCCTCCCTCACTGGGGACACGTCGGGCCAACGCAGTAGGGGGCAGCTGCCCGGTCTGCGCTATGTTCAATGTGTTGGTATTGAAGGCGGTCCTTCTGGTCCTCAAACGGTGTTTTGATCAGGACGGACAATACGACGTCAGCGTCGTATATCGACAGACTCGGAGCAGTACGCTCCCCCCGTCTGCACTGGGCGGCGGTCGGCTGGCTATGGCCGTTCTCCATCTGCGCAGCCTGAGGGCTCTCCACATCCCCGGTCCTCACCCTGACGAGTGGGGATTATGTCCGGACATAGTCGGGCAGGTCTGGGACCGCTGTTGTGGCCGCCCGGGATTCTTTCCCCCCATACATCTGATAGGTCAGTTGTTGGTGCGGATACGTCGGGAGTGCAGGACCAGCTGTGTGGTTCCCGGTCCTGATCCAGCTCTTGTTAGCCCCGCCCTGGCCTGTTCCTTGGTCGTCACAGGCCCTCTCTCAGGCGCACGGGTCTCTGTGTCAGTTCCCTGTGCTGGGCCAGCCTCTGATGGTTTGGCTGGTGAGAGGGTGAGTCTGGAAAGGATTTACGCCTCTGTGGTCGACACCATCCGGAACGCGCATGCTCCCTCCACTATCGCGGGTTACGCGGGTAGGTGGCGTATTTTCCAAGAGTGGTGCAAGTGCAGCTGAAGTATCTTCTGGCTGATGAGGGGATGAGTGACAGCTGTGTTGAGTGGAGAGCTGGCAGCGTGCGAGAGTGTGGGAGAGGATGAGGAGTGAGGAAGGCTCTTGCTGTGATTACAACACTAACATTCCATACGTTGTCTGTCAATTGGTAGCTATAATGTTAGCTTGTTATTATTATTAGCTGTAGCCTATGGCATTTCACAAACCTGCTCTATCGGGATAAGCAAGTAAGGTTATTACTGTTTTATGTTGTTTTCTTATATACTATGATTCCACTGTCACCATGTATGCATATGCTCACTACATGTATTTATTGCTCCATCTCCGCCCACTACAAACATGGGAACTCTCTAACCCCTGTCCCAACCCCCCCCCCCTCTCTCTGAGTCGTTGTCTTGTAGTGCTGACCAAGGTGGTGGATGTCTCTGGGTCTTGCCCAAGATTGCAGTGACTATTCTACGTGCACCACGAGGCCATGGATCAGCTTCTTACCATCTTCTGTCCGTGGTCTGTCAACGTGGTTCAGACGTTCATTGCTGGGTTAAAGGAAAATGCCAACATTTTGGGAAATTAGCTTATTTGCCATCTTCTCTGGAGTTAGACAAGAAGATACATACCCTTTTCTTCTCTGTGCGTGCAGTAGGCTTAGGGAACGCCCGTACCGTTAGCGTAGCTTAGCTTCATCACTGGAAGTGGGGCAGTCCTTTACCCTGAAGTTCCCTACAGTCCCCTACAGTCACGAAATACACTCCAAATACAACTCCAAAACGTTCCTGTAAACATGTGACCTGTGACCTGTGTATTTACCACGTGGAGAAATAAAAAACAATTGAATTCGACATTTACGTTTTCTAGGCAAATATACTCTGAACAATCTTTTGCCAAACCACTCCTCTCTGGGCTCAGTGATTTCACGCAACGCAGTGATACTTTCTAGCCAGTGTTTGTTTACATTCTCATTTCATTCAAAGGATCCGAACCGATTGAAGTTTATGAATACCATGCCTTCAAATCCTCTTACCTTGACGATTAAAAGCCTCCACAATTTAGAAAACAGTATTCTCATGGCTGGTGTTGATATGCTGCTAGCTAACGAAAACCAACAAACACAGAACCGGACGCGTAAGCAGAAAACGAGGCATAATTTTTACTTCCTGTCGGGGGGTTTCAAAATAAAAGAGCAACGTCTAAAGCACCGGAAATACGTTTATTTTGTACATTATCTTTATTTTTTTTATTTTTTTATCTATTTTTTTCCCATTTTCTATTTTTCTCCCATCCCAATTTCGTATCGTCCAATTCTACCCTCCCCTGTCTCGAACGTTGTTAGGCCATGCCTCCCACAAGCCGGCTGCAATGTGGACTAAGCCTTACATCACGTGTCCCCTCCGGTACTCGAGGAAGCAGCAGTCGCATCTTTTCACCTGCATCGCATTGGTATCGCATGCACTTATCTGTGTTTCACTACACACATGAGTGCATGCCTACCAATTGTTCACCTGTTTTATTGCAACACTACTATCACCGACATCTAAGAAGGGAGATCCCCCTTGAATGGCCCTTCTAAGGTTTCTCTCCTCCACATTGCCTGTGGTGCATTTTTTCCTATTGCTAGGTTTTAGTGAGTTTTTCATTACCTTCGCGTGGGGTATGTCTGGGAGTGTTGCATTTATTTATTTAGCATTTATTTAAAAAATGTTGTACTTTATGGTGTTCTTGTTTTGTTCTTGACTTATTGTGATGTTTCTTCTTGACTTGTTTAAAGAAGACGTGTCCGGCCCATGGGGATATTAACGTGTGTTGTCGGGCCTTACAAATAAATTTGATTTGATTTGATTAATCAAAGTTATTTTTACCCTATTAACATACTCTAAACAAACTCCACACTTCTACTGCCACTGTCAGTATACTGTACCTAGCTGTGGGACGGAAACGCAGACTGCTGCTACTTCAACCCACAGTCAAAATTGCTCCAGAGACAAGACCGCTCTTCTTTACTATAGACACTGTCACTTTCCATTGAGCTCTGAGCAAAATGTGACACACTTTTTGCAAACACTGTTGCTTTTGTGGTTGGCCATCAACATTTGAATGTGGGGTTGAATGCTGTTAGTGAATGGAAATACAATGGGTGATTTAGGTGGTGGCGCCGTGGTTAACATTGTTGCCTCACATGTTCTTGCCATTGGTTTCCTGCCATTGCCCTTGAGCAAGGTACTGACATTACAACTGCAGTCGGCCCCCGGGGCGTCGCACTGTGTGGCTGCCTACTGCTCCTAAATAGTTAGGATGAGTCAAATGCAGGACAAATTTCCCCAAGGGGAATAATAAAGGTTCAATTTAATAGGCTACTGATCATAGCCATATTAATTGAGCTATGAACAACCTCATTGGGCAATTCAATTGGGAATATCTTTTTTTAATACATTTGTTTATTTGAATTTCAATTAACAAATTTCACACAAAATGAACAGAAAACACCCCCAACTGCCCCAGCTCAACTGCCTCCCCGTCCAAGATCCCCCCCCACCCACGAATCATAGGACACCCACCCCCCTCTCATCCCCAAAACATGAAAAGAGAAAACATTTGACAAACCATGCCATGGGGAGATTGCCTCTTAGTGACCGGCTATCCTTCCTCTCCTTCTGTCCAAATCAGATAAAGTATCCTGCCCTAAGGTACAAATGATATGCTCTTTGGATTCTAATTTCATGGCAAACGATTTCTTTTTTACTTAATCTCTTCTGTCACAGTCATTTCTTTCCATGTGTTTTTTCCCTCTGTTCTTTCCACTGCGCACATGCTTCATCTGTTTCTTCCAGACAACAATGCTTCTACCTCAGAGTTTGAAGCATTTCTTTTCTCTTTTATTTTCGTCATGGTTTCTTTTGTATTTGCAACAGAGAAAAAAGTTGTGACAGTTTGCAAATCAAAAACACAAGAGGGGTAGCCACAAGTTAGCAAGGTACTATATATTTTCAGGAAATAATGCCGACATTTCATTGGACAAAACAGTTCTCATCAGGGCATGTCTTCATGACTATTGTTAAAGTTATGTGATGTATACGATTGCATGTAACTGTCTAACTGTTTCCACAAGAGGGCGCTATAGGTGGAGCTATTAATGCTGGCTCCAGGTAAGAGGTAAAAAAGGAGATGTTAACTCCCCCTCTGTCTCTTTCCCATCTACCTCTCACTGAGAGAAGATCTCATGTACTGCTAGTATGCAATGTGATAATAAACCACGCCGGTTAATGGCTAAGTGAGAAGACCTTGTCGTCATGACCAACTTATTGTCGCCCCATAAGTGACTCTGTCAACAGGTTATGGGCCCAGATCACGCAGGGGCGAAATAATAAGGGTAGCAAGCTTAGCTGAAGTATAGGCTAGGTTAGCACCGGGAGCACCGCGTGGCTAAAGGCTAGGCCAACAGGAGCTAAAGCTACGCCTACCGTCAAAAAGAGGATGGCGACTAAAGGAAAGAGCAAATGGCCCTCGTTCAACGGAAGAGCAGAGGACTATGAGCTCTGGGAAGAGCGCATGTTGTGCTGCATGGCCGGTGTGGGACTGAAGACAACAATCTTGACGGCCCCCACGGGAGAAGTAACGGCGGCCGCGCGAGCCCTGGACAACAAGCATAATGCAGACGCATACTGTAAGTTAGCACCACTGCTAGACGACACAAGCTTGGGGCTGATATTCCGCGACACTAAGGACAAAGGCCGAGAAAGCCTGAAAGTGTTGAGAGAACAATATATTGGACAGGGAAGACCCCGAATCGTATCCCTCTACATAACACTAACAGCGCTGAAGAAGGGGCACACCGAGACTGTGACCGAATACGTCATCAGAGCTGAGCAGATTATTACGGCGCTTAAGAGTGCAGGAGAAGCACCAAGCGATGGACTAATGATGGCGATGGTTATGAGAGGACTACCGGAGCTGTACAAACCGTTCACACTACTGGTAACACACGGTTCAGCGGACATGTCGCTGGGAGAGTTCAAGGCCAAGTTGCGAAATTTTGAGGCCTCAGAAGATACCCACCCTGCCGCCGCGGAGGCGGGAGAGAGGGTGCTGAAGGCCCGGGCGACGCCGAGAGAGAAGACCAGGCCCACGACGGAGCTGGCGTGTTGGCGATGCGGAGAAAAAGGGCATCGGAAAGATAACTGCACAAAGACTGTTTGGTGTAGCTTCTGCAAATCCACGGGGCACACAGACAAAGTGTGCAGAAAGAAAAGCGACCAGAGCGCACGGTACGCGCATGGACAAGATGGCGGCAGTGGACAAGATGGCGACGACGGTGGACGTGAGACGAGTCGAGACGACGCCCGGAGAGTAGCGGGACAAGAGGACTTCATCTTTGGGGCGCAGACAGCGTACGTCACCCAGCCAACGCAGCTGCAGCAGGCCCAAAGGAAGGGACTGATCATGGACACAGGTGCGTCGTCCCACGTCATCAATGGCAGGAATCGATTCAAGAACACCTTCGACCCAGAGAGACACAGCATGGAGCTGGCAGACGGGAAGCGCACCTACGGGTTGGCGCAAGGGAGAGGAGACGCACAGGTATGCCTCATAGACAGGGGCGCCGGTGTACAGTGACGTTAAAGAACGCTTTCTACATACCCTTGTTCCCACAAGAACTATTCTCTGTAAAATCTGCTACTGCGAACGGTGCCAACGTGTTCTTCAATGAAGGTAAAAATGTTCTTGTAGAGCCTGACGGTATGCGATTTAACATAGAGGTGTACAAGAGAATGTATTATCTACAAACAGAGTGTAATGACGACGACAAGTGTAATAATAATGATATATGTAATGTGACTGTCAGTCACGATATTCAGACATGGCATGAGATCATGGGTCATTGTAATTACGAGGATTTACTGAAACTGAAAGCAGTGACAGAAGGCATGCACATTGAAGGTGAAAAGCGTAGACCTGACAAAGAATGTGTAGTGTGCATAAAGGGGAAGTTCACTCAATCGAGAAACAGAAATCCCACAAAAAAAGTAAAGGTACCACTTGCGCTAGTTAACACAGATCTAGCCGGTCCAGTAAGCAACGAGTCCATAGGAGGCTTTAGATATGTACAGTATTTTACAGATGTGTGTACAGGGGCAGTGTTTGTTTACTTTCTCAAAGCAAAGAGTGACACACTCCAGGCCACGGAGAAATTCCTGGCGGACGTAGCCCCTTATGGCAACATAAGATGCTTGAGGTCCGACAATGGAACCGAGTTCGCAAATAGAGAGTTCTAATCACTGCTGAGAAGGAACAAGATAAGACACGAGACGTCATGTCCATACTCCCCACACCAGAACGGAGTGGCAGAGAGGGAAGGACGTACTCTTTTCGAAATGGCTAGGTGTAAGCTAATAGCTGGTAACTTACCTAAGAGCCTATGGCATTATGAGGTACAAGAAGCCGCTTACACCAGAAACAGGTGTTTTAATAAGCACACAGGCACCACCCCGTATACAGCACTGACAGGAAAGAAATGTAATCTAGCTAGAATGCACAAATTTGGATCAGTGTGTTATGCTTACCAGCAGGACAGAGGGAAGCTCGAGTCCAGATGTGAAAAAGGACTCTTTGTAGGGCACGACAAAGGAAGCCCCACTTTCCTAGTCTATTATCCGGGTAAAGGGAAAGTGCAGAAACACAGGCTAGTCAAATTTGTCACAAAGGCAACATGTGAGAACGAGACACAGACAGAGGAGCCAGAGCTGGACTCCAGAGTAAAGTGTGAAGAAACAGAGACACTTCAGCCTAGTGTACTTAGCACAGTCGTGCAGACATAAAGTCAGCAACCCCCAGAGGACGATGACGAGGAGCACCCGAGGGTGACGTCACGTGCCCCATGCAGTGGGAGGTATCCCTCACGGGAACACAAACCCCCAAAGTATCTGAAAGACTATGCCCGGAGAGAAAGTGACGAGGATGACAGTACACTTACCAGCATCCACTCAGAGTAGTGAGTGGAGTACCTCAGACCTTTAAAGAGGCCATAGTGTCCCCTGAATCAAGTAAATGGGAGAGAGCAATGGATGAGGAGATGAGGTCCCTAGAGGACAACCACACCTTTACTCTAACCAAGTTACCTGAGGGCAGACAGACAGTGGGAGGAAAATGGGTGTACTCAATCAAGGAGGGTATTGAAGGCCACGACAAGTACAAAGCCAGGTTTGTAGCTAAAGGTTACAGTCAGAGGGAGGGGATAAACTACGGTGAGACCTTCTCCCCCACAGCCAATTTGACCAGTGTAATGGTTGTGATGCAGAAAGCGACTGAGGACAGTTTGATTTTACACCAGATGGATGTGAAGACAGCCTACCTGCACGCACCCATAGATAGGGAGATATACATGGAACAACCTGAAGTTTATGAGAAGAAAGGAGAGAAGCTAGTGTGTAAGCTAGAAAAATCCATTTACGGCCTGAAACAGTCTGGGCAAAATTGGAACGAGATGCTTCATACATGTCTCATTGAAGATCACTTCCTACAGAACCCAGTAGACCCCTGTGTTTACTCAAGGGAGTCAAAAGAGTCAGGAAAAGTGATAATTGTCATTTGGGTGGATGATTTGATCATCGCAGCAGACAACACTAGAAACCTAGAACAGGTGAAAAGTATGCTCTCCACCAGATTCAAAATGAAAGACCTAGGCAGGTTAAAACATTTCCTAGGCATGGACTTCGAACAGTCTGCCAGTTGTGTAAAAATATCCCAGAAGAGATATGTGGAAAAGATCCTGAAATGTTTTGACATGCAAGAATGTAGGACAAGGGAAACACCATGTGATCAAAAGCTAGACTACCAAGAGGATGCTCAGAAATTGACAGATGTAAAAATGTACAGAGAAGCTGTAGGTAGCCTCATTTATTTGACAACATGTACTCGCCCTGACCTATGTTTTGTAGTGAGTAAATTGTCACAGCATTTTGCTGACCCCACAGAGGAGCACTGGATTACAGCAAAACATGTTTTTCGTTATCTCAAAGGTACAGCAGATAAACAGCTTTGTTTCAGAAAGAGCAGCGAGGGCTTAGGGCTTAAAGCCTACAGTGATGCAGATTGGGTGGCAGATACCACAGACAGAAGAAGTACCACAGGGTATTGTGTGAGTTTGAACACAGACAGCGCACTGGTTTCGTGGAAAACAAAGAAGCAGCCCACAGTGGCACTATCAACTTGTGAAGCCGAATACATGGCTCTAGCTATGACAATACAGGAATGTATTTATCTAGAACAACTGCTCGAAGGAATGGATACCTATGTATATAAGAAAACTGTTGTTTATGAAGACAACCAGAGAACCATTGCAATTGCGAGAAACCCTGTGTGCCGACAGAGGTGTAAACATGTGGATATAAAATATAATTTCATCAGATCAGTCATCAGGGAAGAAAGGATGACACTTGTTTATTGTCCTACAGACGACATGGTTGCAGACGCTATGACGAAGCCTGTTTCCAAACTGAAATTGAGAAGATTTGCAGAGGTCATGTTTGGTGTGTAAATATTGCCTGTTATGTAGTATTGACTGCCATATTCTTTTTGATGCTCTGAACTGTATTATTTTCTTTGAAGAATTGTTTTTGAAAAAGTTGTACAGTATACAAGACAGCCGTAAGTGGGAGTGTTAAAGTTATGTGATGTGTACGATTGCATGTAACTGTCTAACTGTTTCCACAATAGGGCGCTATAGGCGGAGCTATTGACGCTGGCGCCAGGTAAGAGGGTATTTAAGGGAATGTTCCCTCCCTCTCTGTCTCTTCCTCCGTCGCTCTCACGAGAGAAGGTCTCATGTGTACTGATGTGTGCAATGTGATAATAAACCACGCCAGAGGCTAAAGAGAGAAACCTTGTCGTCATGACCAAGTTATTGTCGCCCCATAAGTGACTCTGTCAACACACACCATCGAGGGGTTTTAAGGTGGAGGGAGAGGCAGTCACCATAATCAAATACAGACATAATTGTTGATTGTACAATTATTTTGATTACATTTTTGCAAAGGTATTAACGTGTTATGTTACTCCATGTGTTCCCCTAGACATGAGGTCATAGGTCATAACAGTCAGCAGAAAAGCAAGAAACCAATTTTTTGTTTAAACGTTTTATTAAAGTCAAATTCTTAAATATTTATAAAATTCTACAATTTCAAATTGAGAACCTTAACATGTATGGAAACTAATATTCTCCAACAAGATTGTATTCTCCAGTAGCTTGAACACCATCCAGCCTTTGCGGCTATAGGGGAGAAGCTCACAGTGATGCGGCTAGACCAACAGAGCACAATACATCAGACTGCAGGGCAGCCCATCAGATGTTCTGGTGTGCAACACCGGTGCCCAACAACTGTGCTGTCACCCTTCCTGTTCACCCTCGACACCCTCTACTTATGCCATAACTCGAGTGAGTGCCAGAAGTTCTCAGACAACTCCTCCATCATCAGTTGGATCACGGACAACAACAAGGATGAGCACAGAGCCCTGATGGAGAGCTTTGTATGGTGGTGTGATAGCAACCACCTCCAACTCTAAATCAGCAAGACCCAGGAGCTGGTGATGGACTACTACCGGTGAAGTAAGAAGAGGCTCCCAACTTCCATCACCATCCGAGGTGCAGATGGTGGAGACCTACAAGTTCCTGGGAGTAGACTTGAACAATACACTGGACTGGTCTGACAACACCGGGAATGGACATAGCAGGCTGTTCTCCCTGAGGAGACTCATGCCCTTCAACTTGAAATAGGCTGCTGCAGTCGTTTTACCTGTCTGTAGTAGCCAGCATCCTCTTTCGCTGGAGACAATAGCAGGGGACTCAGAAGACAATAGCAAACTGAACAAGCTGGTGAGGAAGGCTAGCTCCACAGTGGGGGTTGAAGACAGAGAGGAGGATGAGAAAGAAGCTGAACACTATCCTTGAGAAGCCCTCCCACCCCATACGAGGAGCTAGCCAATGAGCATGTTCAGCCATGTCAAATGACCCCCCCCCCCCCCCACACACACACACACACCACAAATCGCCTCGACCAGTCCTTCGTGCCAGAAGCCATTAGGATCCACAACCGTGAGCATGGAGTGCTGCCAAAAACTGGAGAACTAACGGCTGGAGACCTCGAGAACTGCCTGACACTTAACAACTAAACCCTTCACAGACTCTGGCGCAGTGTGTTATTATGATCGATACAGGATACTAATGTCATTAACCAGACCAGACCCTCACTTGTATCTTATTTTATTTTATACTACATCTTTTTTTATTCATATTTTGTCTTGTTTTGTACCTCTTTTATAGTAATTTCTGTTACCCAGCATGTATGTACTTCCCCTCTCCCTCCCCCATGCTGCTATGACACCTGATTTTCCCCCAAGGGGATCAATAAAGGACAATAATAAAGGATCTTATCTTATCTTATTGGGACCTTGAAAATAAAATACACTTTGTTTTTATCAGAATTTAAGATAAACGTGTGATTAATGAGAGATATCTGAAAGGCATCAAACACAAACTGTAAATTTGAGGTTGTCAGTTTCAGAGCGGTGCCGGTGGCTATAGAATGGAGTAAGTCGCATGTGACACAGCTGCTCACCTGTTTTTTTTTCTTCTTCGTTTTAAAAACATATTTATATACCACCAATGCGTTTAAAACTTGACGCATATATCAACTGAGATTATCAACTAACTATATTGACTGAAAGATTCGAGATGCCATTAACAAGGAAAGATAAAACGATTGCAAAACCAAGCGCAGAGGACCCGCCTATGGCCGCGGGGGTTACGTGCAAAAAATAGCAGCGGATATTGACGAGATGGCATCCCCCTCAACCCCTATAAACACCTCCGCAGATACGGAATATATCATCCGGGAAATGAAAAAAATGGAGAAGACAATAACCGAAAAAGTAGATGCTATCAAAGAATCTATCGAATGCAAAATAGAAGCGCTAAGGGTGGATGCCGACGCACATATTAAGCGCACCGTAGCACTGGAAACTGGTTTGGAGGAACACCAACAGAATTTCAGTCGGATCTACAAAGACGTAGCTGATATCAACGATAAACTAACGGCTGAGATGAAGGGAAACTACAAAGAACTCAATACGGAGCTCAACGATATAACGGCTGAGCTTAAGCGAATCAATGAAGGACAAAAAGCTAAAATATTCTAGATGGAATATCAAAGTCGCAAGTTGAATATTCGTATAGTCGGACTGGACGAGTCGGTGAGCTGCACACATCCTGAAGCGTTTGCGACAGAATTACAGAAAATCCTGGGACCAACAATCCTTCCTACGGTACCTGAGGTGGAGCAGTGTTACAGATTGGGGACCCGATCCAACGACAATAACGTCAGACCCAGAGTGATAATGGTTGTCCTGCGTCAAGTCAGAATAAAAGAAATTATCATTCGTGAGACTCGCAGGATGAAAGGCAATCTGAAACACAAGGATTATTGTCGGGATGTGGTGATCTTGCGGGCCAAGTACAAGACGGTGATGTCCCAACTCTATCTGGAGAAATACAAACCCATATTAATATACCCTGCAAGACTTCGCATCGTCGATAAACAAGGAGAAAGGGTTTTCCTCAACTCGCCTGAAGATGCAGTCAAATATATGGCAGCACAAAATGCAGGATAGTGTATAAACGGCCTTTTAATCTCTGTTAGGCATGGACACCATATCGTATAAACTTTAATGAACCGCTGATTTGGGACAGAGACCTACGAGCTCTGAGTTATTGAATGTTTTCCCCGTTGGACTTTTATTATTGAGGACATATTGGATTTAAAATTGGAACGATACAGAGAAGATGACCATGACGTGAAGCGGTCCTTATTTTAAGGCAGAGGTTACACCTTTCGTATCATCTTCGTATTGTTTTCTTATGCGTATCGCCGCGACGTCGTGCGCCTGAGTCACACTTTCGTTTTTTTTTCGTTTTTGTCAGCCGAGCACACTGATGTAGTACACTGCCAAAGCAGTAGGTGGCAGTAGGTGGCAAACATGAAGGCAATTTCAACCAATCAGAACGAATGTGCCAATACACTTCCTGGTGGAAGCTCCAGCAAAGAAAATGTCAATAAGGCAGGCGCCTATGCCGCGCCACCATCTTGCTTGCTCACTCAATGCAGCAATTCTTTTTTCAGCAAAGCCTAATAAAAGTGCAATAAACAAAACGGATACATTCACTGTGTGTTCTGCCTGTCATTTGTTGATGAAACAAAACTAACATCAACACAAGTGACCACCAAGAGCAGATAGTTTAGTCTAAAAACGATCGGTAGCATTGTTAGCTGCATGCTAACGTCAATGGAGTATGCCATTATAACAATATAGCATTGTGGCTAGAAGCTAACGTTAGCTCACGCTACTTAGCCAGCACGAAACTGATGATATCGCGAGCTATCAGTAGTTAGATAACATTAGAGACAACGCTGTGTGTATTAAACAAAGGTGAATAGATGACTGGGCCATTTTGTTTAATGCTTGTTAAGTTGAAAGAGGAACTCTGAGCTAACAGGGTCCGAATCCTGATAGCTCACGTTAGCCAGCTGCTCATGCAATCGGTAATGCTAGCAGAATGAATGGATGTAAACTTTATTTAACATATTGCATATGGGTACAATACAATACGGCTCAATACAAACAATTGTTAAGGGAATGCAGACTGTTGTAGCTTGGACTGGGGTCCTTATAACAATAACTTGACAACACATGGTAGCTGAAGCTATTTGGGACACGGAGCTCTGTCCCAAACACACACACACACTCTGTTGTCACCGGAAGGGCACGCAGATGGTATCTACTGCGCATGGGCGTTTTCGCAACAACTGCTCCGTGCTGCTGACTACACTGTGTTGTCGACTCGTTTTTTTTGCGTATCTCCAAACGCAAACACAATTTTGAATAACCAATTCTCCACTTGCACAACCTGAAAGTAGGCACTTCCGGCTGACTTCCGGTTGCGAATGGTACTTCCTGTCCCATCCAAATACATTGGTTTTAGCTACTTTTCTCCCCTTATTTAAACAACTTTGTCGTCACAGAGAGGCAATGAAACGTTTGTATTATTATAGTATAGAATGTATTTAATAAGCAAACGTTTGTCAGCAGGGTTTTTGGGCTGTATTTCATGTAAAAACGTTCACTGTTAGTTTACTTGCTCACGCTAATTAAGGCTAATGCTGGCTAACAGAAGCTAGCGCAAGAAACAACGCCGCAAAGTATTGTTTATAGTGCATTTCTTGCCACCTTATAGCATTTGTACATTTGTATGACAGTCTATAATGCTGCCGTGAGGTTTTTCCGGACGTTTTGGTAATGATTTTCACTATAAAATCATATTTCTAAATGAAGTTTATCAATGAAGTTGATAAACTGGCCGGAATAGCTTTGAGCTAACGATCTTTGCCGATGCATTCCATTCTAAGCGTAACGTTAGTTGTTCAAAACATTACCCGTCTATATAATTTGTTCCTCAACGTTATATAGACAGGTCATGTTTTGTAAACTAACGTTATGTTTAGAATGGAATGAATACATGGGTCGGGAAAGATAGTTAGCTCAAAGCTAATCCGGAAGGGCAGCTAACAGTAGCTACTGTCTGTAACTGTGATGCATTTTCTGTTTGCAGTCCAATGTTCACCAAAACACATACCCACACACGTTATAATTTGTTCCTCAACGTTATATAGACAGGTCATGTTTTGTAAACTAACGTTATGTTTAGAATGGAATGAATACATGGGTCGGGAAAGATAGTTAGCTCAAAGCTAATCCGGAAGGGCAGCTAACAGTAGCTACTGTCTGTAACTGTGATGCATTTTCTGTTTGCAGTCCAATGTTCACCAAAACACACACCCACACACTTATAATTTGTTCCTCAACGTTATATAGACAGGTCATGTTTTGTAAACTAACGTTATGTTTAGAATGGAATGAATACATGGGTCGGGAAAGATAGTTAGCTCAAAGCTAATCCGGCCTGTTTAACCACTAGCTTCTGTTAGCTAATGAAGGCTAATGCTGGCTGAGCAAGGAAACTAACAGTAAACGTTTTTACATGAAATACAGCCCAAAAACCCTGCTGACAAACGTTTGCTTATTAAATACATTCTATACTATAATAATACAAACGTTTCATTGCCTCTCTGTGACGACAAAGTTGTTTAAATAAGGGGAGAAAAGTAGCTAAAACCAATGTATTTGGATGGGACAGGAAGTACCATTCGCAACCGGAAGTCAGCCGGAAGTGCCTACTTTCAGGTTGTGCAAGTGGAGAATAGCATCTAGCTGCAGAACCACAGAACCATCACAGCAGCGGCTGGCTGAGGACCGGTGGGCCCATCTCGGAATAATATTCTTCACAACGGATCATCGCCCACCCCTGGCCAGGGGAAATGCTGCTTATACGTATTTAAAAACTGCTTTATACTAATTGGAAATATTTCCACTACTTCTCTACTGTTTTGTTGACTTTAAAAAAGCCTTTGACTGGATTAATAGAGAGCTTTTGGACTATAAATTAATCTGTTCTGGTATTGATGGACTATTTTATAAGGCTATCAAAAGCCTGTATAAGGCCCCATCTGCCTGTCTGCAGCTGAATGATGTTAGGACCGGCTGGTTCCCCACACCATTCGGTGTAAAACAGGGAGATGTGCTTTCTCCTACTTTATTCGCCCTTTATGTTAATGACCTGGCGCAAGAAATCAAGCAAGCCAATCTTGGTATTCCAATAGATAATATAATCCTAAGTATTTTATTGTACGCTGATGATATTGTTTTGTTTGCAGAAAATGAAGCAAATTTACAAAACATGTTGAATATTATGAGTTCTTGGTGCATGAAATGGAGACTTGCGATTAACAGTGAAAAAACACAGATTATGCACTTTAGGAAAAAACACGAACAGCAGAGTAGTCATAAGTTTCAATTTGGACCAACGCCTCTGATTTACACACATTCTTATAAATATCTTGGTTTCACCTTTAATGAGTACATGTGCTTCATAGAAGGAAGGAAAATAATGTCTGAGTCAGCAGGAAGGGCGCTAGGGGGCGTGTTGAGTAAAATGAAAGTGTGCACTGACCTTGGGTTTTCAACATATACACAATTATTTGATTCAATGGTGGGTTCTGTTTTGTTTTATGCTGCTGGAGTATGGGGTTTTGATGATGCTCCTGAATGTAATGCGATCCAGAACCGGGCCATAAGATACTTTTTAGGAGTCCATAAATACACACCAAAAGGGGCTATAGAAGGGGACATGGGGTGGGATTCTTGCTTGGTCAAGCAAAAAGGTGAAATGGTGAGGTTATGGAACCGCCTGGTCCAGCTGCCAAATGGCAGGGTGACTAAAAAGATTTTTAATCGGGACAGAGCACACGGTCATCCCTGGTCAAGAGAGATGTCTATGATTTTTTCTTCTACTGACTTGAGTATGATTTTTATGAACAATTTGCAGTGTAAGGTTCACATAATTAAAACAAAATTATCAACAATCCATCAGGATAAGTGGAAGGTGGAGATTTTGAAAAAACCTAAACTTAGAAAATATATTGCAATTAAAAATGAGTATTTTACTGAACCTTATGTAATGTTAAACTTAAAGAGAAGACGGAGGTCTCTGTGTGCCCAGTTGAGGTCTGGCACCCTGCCATTGGCTGTGGAAGTGGGTAGATTCCAGGGTAAACCTGAGGAGGAGCGGTTGTGTGTTCTGTGTGATCTGGGAGTGGTGGAGGATGAATATCATTTTGTTTTTTATTGCCCTTTGTACACCACTTTGAGGAGGGCTTTATTTGAAAAAATTCAAATTGCAAACCCAGATTTGTTTTGGCAGTCTGAGAGCTGTATGTTGAGTTGTTTTTTTGTGGAGGACATCTTCGGTTTTGCAGGATTTTTGGAGAAGGCATGGCACCTGAGACAAAACACACTGTATCCTATATAATTGTATTTGAATTCACCTTGTTTTTCTGTTTATTTACATTGAGTACAGCTTGTGTTATATTACGTTTTATTGTATTTTCTTGTATTTTTCTTTTTTTATGGCCATCTTGGTCTATGTCATTTGTTAAGTAATTGGTAAAGTATATTATTATATACTTATTGTTATGTGTCTTGTAAGCCCATATGGGCTGGGCATACATCTGTATGTAAGACACGAAAATAAAAAATATCAAATCAAATCAAATCAAATCAAACTTCTCCAATTTATACTCTAGGTGTTTAAGCATAGCAAAGCTCTTTCAAGATCTAAGTTAATGTTCTCTTTTCTTTTTTTTCTTCTCTTTTCTCTGATTTATTGAGGTTCTCTTTTCAGTTCAATACCTCTATATTATTCTTGGGTTATTATAAATTACACAAGTTCTTATAAAATGTAAGTGATTATGGTATGATAATTGAAGCTTATTTTTGGTATTTATTTTTAGTTTTATCTTATTTAAATTTTTATTTAACGGGAGAGTGGCCAAGCCACAGTTGACATTCTACTTATGGTAGAATTTAGAATGTTAGATCCTATGGTATACATAGGAATGTTAAGGATAATTGGATCATTCTGGGATATCCGGTGGTTTAAGGGAGGGAGTTATACGCGAAGGTTGTGTTCATGGAACACAGTCCTGTACGATTCTCGGTGGGAGGGGGGAATAGGGGATTTTTATTTGTATATATGTATGTTTTTAAGCTCGGCTCTCAACGGGACCTCAATAATTGGATGTACATCTATTGTAGCTTCGCACTCCAGAAGCATTACCAACAACTACACAACAACATGTATAGATTATGGCTAGTTTGAATATAATGATCTGGAACACTGGTGGAATAAATAATCAACACAAACGCAAAAGCGTGCTCACACTGATGAAAAAAGAACAGGTGGACGTGGCTCTGCTAAGCGAAACGCACATTTTAGAGAAAGACATAGATACGTTAGCGGACAACACATATCATAACATTAGTCACTCTTCCTTTGGAACGAGAACTCGGGGAGTAGCCATAGTCGTTAGACGGAAGTTGAATATTGAATTGAAGGGAGTATGGTCTGATGCAGATGGTCGGATAACTATAGCTAAGATTTTACACAAGAACAGGAAAATAGCGTTGGTAGCGGTATACGCCCCAAATTTATACGAAGTTAGTTTCTTCACTACACTTACCAGAGTAATGTTAGACCTTCCCGAATACTCATTTATAATTGGTGCGGATTTTAATGCCATTTGGAATCCAAGGATGGACAAATCAAACCCCTCCTTTTCCAACGAACAAAAAAATGCATCTAAAGCATTAAAGGATTGGTCGAAGATTACAGGTGTAAATGACTTATGGCGATCACTCAACCCCACGACCCGGAAGTACTCTTGTCGATCTGCGAGACATAACACATTATCCAGAATAGATTACGTTTTTACATCCCCAAGACTATTTGATAACTACGATGTGGAAATGATACCCAATGCATTATCAGATCACTGTTATTTACTCCTAAAAGGAACATTTGGTATACTATCATCCCGAGCCCCAAGATGGCGATTTAACACGATGCTGCTTAATAACAAGGAATTCATTACACAAATCAAAGAAGCTCTTGCGGTATTCCTACGGATGAATGCGAACTCGGTGCAGGATCCCAGAATATTATGGATGTCGGCAAAGGGAATGATCAAGGATTTCACTGATAGCTTTTCCTCCCAAATACACAAGAATCGATGCTCAAAACTGGCTGAACTGGAAACTCTTTACTCAACGTTATTTAATTCTTTACAATACAACAACTCGGTTCGACTGGAAAATCAAGTCAATATACTAAAAAAAGAGATTAACGCCATATACAGACAACAATCTGAAATGCAAATACGTAGCACAAGACAACAGCAGTACTCCCAAGGTTCCAAACCAAGTCACCTATTAGCTATGCGATTAAGAGTCAACGCAAAATTTGCAGATATAACTACCATTAGAGCACAACAAGGACTTGTTACAGAACCCAAAGAAATAAACACGACATTCAAAGAATTCTACTCCAACTTATACAAATCAGAAATGACCTTCGATCAAAACAAAATGGACACATATCTTAATCAAATTAACCTTCCTAAACTTTCAGAGGATGACGCTAAACAGTTAGAAACACCGATCACACTAGATGAACTTAGGGAGGCCATATCTGAAATGCAAAGTGGTAGGGCTCCTGGAAGAGACGGTATCCCACCAGAAATGTACCTCTCCTGTTGGGACATAATTGGTCCCTTATTACTAAATATGATTTTATACTCAGTCAAGAAGGGGAACTTCCATAAGAATGACAATATTGCACTCATAACAGTCCTCCTTAAAAAAGACAAAGACCCCACCGAGTGCGGTAATTACAGACCTTTAAGCCTCCTCGGAACCGATATCAAACTGTACTCTAAGGTATTAGCCATCAGACTACAAAAGCATATGACGTCTTTAATTCATCCGGACCAAACTGGCTTCATAAGAGGCCGCTTGATCACTGATAACATAAGACGATTACTACACGTACTAGATGCTAACAAGGAAGACAACACACCTAAGGCGATGCTGTCCCTGGATGCAATGAAAGCTTTTGACAGGTTGGAATGGTCGTATCTATGGGCAGTATTAGAAAGGATGGGGTTAGGAAAAGGATTCATTGATATGATTCAAGTATTATACAAAGACCCATCGGCCATGATTACAACAGGCACAATCACCTCCGAAATCTTTCCGGTATCACGTTCTTCCAGACAGGGTTGCCCTCTTAGTCCCGGACTATTCGATCTATCATTAGAGCCTTTAGCACAATATATAAGACAATCCCAATCCATAGAACCAATCGTAATCAAGGGCACACAACACAAAATTAGTTTATATGCGGACGACGTAATACTGTTCATGCAAAACCCCAACACCGCATTGCCTCATCTTCTCAAGTTGATTGAGGACTTTGGAGATTTATCAGGATTTAGGATAAATTGGCCGAAGTCGGCCTTCCTCCCACTTAACGCCCCTGCAAAAAGAAATATAACCCTCCCAGAAGAGATACCGATGGTAAAACACTTTAGATGTTTGGGAGTTGAAATATTTCCTACCATAAGCCAAACGGTGAAGCACAATTACATAAAAATCCAAAACAAAATCAAATACGACCTTGTCAGGTGGTCAAAACTTAAAAACTCAGTACAGGCACGGATATCAATAGTTAAGATGGACGTCCTACCTAGAATCAACTTCTTCAGCTCAATGCTACCGTTACCCCCTCCAAAGGGTTACTGGAAAGAATTACACTCCTCCACATACAAATTTATTTGGAATAACAAACCACCACGTATAAAAAGATCCACCGCACAGAGAAACAAAGCAAACGGTGGTATGGCATTTCCAGATTTCTACCACTATTTTAAGGCGTACAGTTTAAAGTGGAGATGAAGCAGTGAACAATGTGATCCTAGTTTGTTTGTTGTGTACCTTGTGTAAGACAGGGTTCTATAATCAAATGTGAAATCTATCTTATTTGTCTGAAAAATCAAATATAATATCCCTGTTTTCAACATGGGCGCCGCCATTTTGTTGCTGACGTCATGGCTGACGTCATGGGGCTTGTTTGGTGTATACACTGCTGGTTAGCTGCCTATAGTGAATGGGTCAGTCAGTAAATAAAATGTTGCCTACAAAACAACGGGACCGCGGTGGTTCTGTTTGTATTGCTCCTGGCTGTTCAAACTAATTTTACCATGTGAGAGAGAGGAAAGTTGGTTAATTTCCACAAACTACCAGTGAAAAAAACAGTGTTGTTGGCACGTTGGCTCAGGCTGGCTGCACTCAGGCGGCGCGACCAGCCTGTTGGACAGGGAAGGAGGATCTGCAGCTGAAGCCGGACGCGGTTCCCTCAGTCTTCGACAGACAGACCGGCCCAGGCAGTTCAGCGTCGCGGAGCATTCAGCCTGCTGGCTACCTAGATCCACTTCAACCAGCCGAGCGCCGGGAGCTCCAGCAGCTTGTCGATGTGCTAATAGCCTGGAGCCAGCTACCGTTAGCTTGCCGAGGCTCCAGCACACCGACAAGCTGTGTAGCCAGCTACCGTTAGCTTGCCGAGGCTCCAGCACACCGACAAGCTGTGTAGCCAGCTACCGTTAGCTTGCCGAGGCTATTAGCACACCGACAAGCTGTGTAGCCAGCTACCGTTAGCTTGCCGAGGCTATTAGCACACCGACAAGCTGTGTAGCCAGCTACCGTTAGCTTGCCGAGGCTATTAGCACACCGACAAGCTGTGTAGCCAGCTACCGTTAGCTTGCCGAGGCTATTAGCACACCGACAAGCTGTGTAGCCAGCTACCGTTAGCTTGCCGAGGCTATTAGCACACCGACAAGCTGTGTAGCCAGCAGGCTGAATGCTCCGCGACGCTGGTTGAAGTGGATCTAGGTAACCAGCAGGCTGAATGCTCTGCGACGCTGAACTGCCTGGGCCGGTCTGTCTGTCGAAGACTGAGGGAACCGCGTCCGGCTTCAGCTGATTAGTGGTCTTCTGGACAAACATCCCACCCCAACAACATAATCCGAGGCAATGAAGTGTTCGCTGCAGATCCTCCTTCCCTGTCCAACAGGCTGGTCGCGCCGCCTGAGTGCAGCCAGCCTGAGCCAACGTGCCAACAACACTGTTTTTTTCACTGGTAGTTTGTGGAAATTAACCAACTTTCCTCTCTCTCACATGGTAAAATTTGTTTGAACAGCCAGGAGCAATACAAACAGAACCACCGCGGTCCCGTTGTTTTGTAGGCAACATTTTATTTACTGACTGACCCATTCACTATAGGCAGCTAACCAGCAGTGTATACACCAAACAAGCCCCATGACGTCAGCAACAAAATGGCCGCGCCCATAATGATAAATGCTTCAGAAATGCACACAACAAATCGTTTTTTCTTAGAAACTGCTTATTTTTATAACGTGATTTCTTCTGTGGCTTATCTAAATACTACTGTGATGCTATGAATATGTATTTATCGCACTGCTTCATCTCCACTTTAAGACCACTAACAACATGGTTTGATCCCCAAGCATCAGTATCCTGGAGAAATTTTGAAGAAAATATAGTAGCTCCATATAGGCTGAAGCAGGCCCGGACTGGCCATCGGGAGCACCGGGAGTTTTCCCGGTGGCCTGGCCTGCACAGATAAAAAAAAAAAAATTATATAAAAAATAAAATAAAATGTATTATATATATATATTTTTTTTGTTTTGCCAGGCCATTGTTTCTAGTTGTGGCGGCGGCGCGGCGCGATAGTTAGATAACCTAGGTGAGTGGGGAACAACCAGGATTTCACTGTCTGCGACAGAGTTGGAGAACTATCTCTCTCTCTCCCTCACGCGGATCACACACAGAAATGGAGCCGTGCTGCCGCTTGTGATGGTGGAGGCGGGACCAGGCGATACAACTGATTGACAGCGGAGGCGGCGAATGGAATGGCAGATAAAGAGAAAGTCAAAATAATTCAAAGATAATTCAAAGATTACACACCTTTGCCACATTGGCTACAAACATAATCACTGTAAAGTTATCAAAAAAATAAGAATCTGATCAGACACAAGAGTTAAGTTGTTGTTCCCTTTCTAATTTCCTCAAAAACATCTAGTCTAGTTAATGTGATCAATATTATTTGACAATTGATGCTTTTTGTTGGAAATTTCAGTCAGTGAGCTCATACTTTGAGCTCATTTTATAGTTAAAATGATTGAGACAACGCAATCTTCTGGCAGTGGCTACTGTTATTATAGTATTGTAATGAAAGGTCTGTTATTTAATGTTTGTGTAAAGGGCTATTTTAACTGTTGATGGGTAGTGCATCAGTAAAGTGAATATGGTATTGTGCTCTTGCTCTGTTTGAATAGGTGGAGAGAGTGGTTAACTGTATTATAATAGTAAATAGAAAAATATGTTGTGCGCTTGCTTTTTTCTTTTTGAAGGTGGAGAGAGTAGCTTTGCTAGTGCCACAACAGTTTTATTTCAGGTTCATAAGAGTACATTGTACTAAGCAATTGTTGGCTCATTAGTTTGTGATTCACATGCACTAAAATTCACCAGAATGCTGTCTTTGTAACAAAAAAATTCCGGGTGGGGGACAACCAGACCCCCTGCTTAAAAAGTGGCCTGATTGGGGCTATATTTCGCGCTATATCTCCCGGTATGAATTATTTCCCCAGTCCGGCCCTGGGCTGAAGGACATAGTATACACCAAATTATCAATTAAGCAATGCGAACGGAAATTTGGCCCCATAATCACTCATGCAATCCGGATATGGCGTGAAACACAAAAAAAATATTCTATCCCACATAAATGGCATAATCATACTCCCTTATTCAATAACAATGCACTCTTGATTGGAAAACAACCTATACGATTCCCTAGATGGGAAAAGCAAGGCATACACTCATTAGGAGACGTTTTCAACAAACAGGGTTTTTGTAGTTTCGATGAAATACGCAAAAAATGTAATCTCACCAAGTCCACATATTATTTTTACGCACAGTTATTGGCATGTTTGAAGGCTCACAGTGTTCCATTAACGATACCAATTACACACCACAGATACCACAAATTTTTCTATGAAAGAGAGACATCGAGAGGTTTTATATCAGATTTTTATCATCAATTACTAACGGCCTCGTATGAAACCCTCCACCTAGACTCTATTTGGAGGAGGGATATACCAGACCTGGAAATAGACTTTGAGTGGCAAGAAGCCTGGGCAAATGTTCGACTTGCATCAAGGAACCCGGACCATCAACAAATCAATCTTAACTATATCCATAGGACATACTTGACTCCTATAAGACTGAACAGAATGGGTCTTAAACAAGACTCCAAATGCTCCTTATGTACAAATGGGGACGAGGGGACATTTATGCACATGTACTGGGACTGCCCACCAGTTAAGATATTCTGGAAAGAAGTGACCCAGCAATTATCAAATCTCTTAATTCTGAATATACCTGTACACCCCTCTGTATCAGGCACGTGCACACATAGAGGCCAAGGGGTGCCTGAGCACCTGCCTTTTTGAGCCTCATCAAAAAAGTGCCCTTTTTGGATTTTTTTTTTTTTTTTTTTTTTTTACCATTAAGCATATAGACTGCCCTTCCAACTGAAAAATGTCAGGATAGAATCAAAATATTAGGTAAAGAGAGAGAGATGCCCCATATTCCATTGCAGTTTGCACGGCCTCCTCAGCGTGCCTCTCCGCGGACCTATATATTTTATGCATAGCGTGGGTGGTGATGATGATGATGATGATAGAAACTGCTGTTGAATGCTGGTATTACACTCATTGAGGGACACGAAGAAGTCAAGTCCGATGGGATTTGGGAATCTCAAATACAAATCGGAATTGGAATAAAAAATGCATTTATATTAAACAATACAGAATATACAGCACTTCTTGGGGTCTGTAGGGTAAGCACTTATTCCCTCCCCCCTGAACATTTATGGAGATGTATGGGCCTTTTAAGTCAGTGATAAAAGTGTCTTTCAAGGATAAGTGAGCTCCTGCACTGATTATTATTAATATTCAATATTTGATCACCAAAACCCCCCAAAAAGCATAAAAAGGGGGCCCCCGCCCGAAAAGGGCCCTTAAAAATTGTGCTCGCGCGCTACGCGCGCTCGGTTAATATATACACACAGGTGTAGTGCCCTTTTCAGCCTTTGAGCACCTGCCCCTCTAAAGTCCTGTGCACGTCCCTGCCGTCGGGAACCGCATCCTAGGGCGTGTAACCACCCCAGGCCCGTGCGGGACGCCCCTGAAGAGGCAGCGAACGCCGGGTCAGACGCGGAGTCGACCCCCTCAGGAGAGGATGGGGAAGACGGCGGAGATTGAGTCGAAGAGGAGGCTGCTGGCGGTCCACCGATGGCCCTGGAGGGCGAGGCCGTGGTCCATGACCCGCCCACGGACACGGAAGAATCCGACACGGAGTCGGAGGTGGGGGAAGTGGAATCTCCCCGGGTGGAACCCACCCGGCCACAGAGGAGCACCAGAGGTCGGCTACCCGCCCGGTATCGCCAGGACTACGTGCTCAAGGGTGTGTTTGTCGAACAGTGTGTCCAACTCATGAAGGAGTGTGTGAGACTGTTAGCATAGTGTGTGATTGTTGATCTATGCGTGAAACTGTTGGTCTCAGGACCGTTTTCATGCATGTGTTGGTTGGTGTTTGGTGGTGTTAACTTGCAGAGGACTTAGCAAGTTCAAAGTGGGGGGAAATGTAGCAACCTGGAAAATATGCCTATTGTCCAGATGTGCTGACTTGCCTTTTTATCTCCTCTGATACACCAAGACATTCTAATTAGTATCCGCTAATATTCTCTCGAACAATGATGCTCGCCCCTCCTTGTTCTACTCACTGGAATATGGATTATGAACAGGATTACTGGACCCTACTATATCAGCCTCTTCCTTGTGACTAGTTGGCGGCACCAGCAGGGGGCGGTGGCAGGCAGAGAGCGTACGAGAGAGACGGAGAAGGAAGTGGGCGGAAGTGCGAGGAAGCAGCCTCTTCGACATTGGACTTGGATCGGTTCGGTCGTGTCTGGAAGAGCCCCGTATTGAACTTGAGTATATTACGGGTTATCCTATGAATGTACTCGTAGTGGAGCCTTGCATGTTTCTCCCCTGAATATCCCTAGTGATATACCACGAGTTATCCTAGAACAAGAACGGTATAGCCGAGTTGGGCTTAAGTTAAAGTTATTCCCTCCAGCGAGGTGTCCCGCCAGCATGGCATGAAGAGGACCGGTGTTTTAGAAACACCCTGCGTTATCATATATCCCGTTTAGCAGAAGGGCTGTTTGAGACCCAGAGTTTAGCTGCAGTGTGAGTGAAGGCAAGCTAGATCCGCGTGTCGACCCAGCACCAGCTCTACAACCCGTCCGCTCCGGCTGTCGGCAACCAGACCTGCACCCGGCTGCCTTCGGAGACCGACAGAGGTCGCTACCACCCAGCACACGCTCTCAGCCCAACACTGCCCTCTGCTCCAACCCCGACGAGAGCGTTCTAAGCCATCTTGCCTTCAGAACGACGGTGGTGCGGCGAGGCCGCCATTTTGGATGAGTACAAATGAGCATATATGCTCCGGGGCTATTACACCGTACCCAGTGTGGTGCAGCCTGCGGGCGAAGTTAACGTTGCTACTACAGTTCATAAGGGGAACCCCAAACAATATATGCCGGCATTAAGATAGGACTTTTGTAAGGTATTTGTGGGCCCACCCTTTTGATTTCTTTTCATTTTCTTTGAGTGTGATAATGTGTGTGTGTTTAATAATTTTTTCCCATCCAAATGAACCCTTTCCCTGTGGGGAAGTTACAGACCGGGTGCATTATAGATCAAGCCTTTTGGAGGTATTATTCTTGCCTTATAATTAAAGCCTGACCGAGGTATTATACAGGGCGACCCAGACGTGGGTGAGGAGTCAAACACCTTGCAGTATATTACCCCTGATACTAACCCAGAGGTGGGTGTATAAAATACGGGTTTAGGAGGTATTGATTCACAAACGGAATTATAGTGGGACTTCGGTCTATGTAGTCATTATCATTAAATCATTGTAACTGACCAGTATAATAACAGTAAAGAATTGGATGGGGATTCTGTGTGTGTGTCCATTCATGAGCCGTATTAACCCTTTTGGTGTGGGTAACATACAGTACATACTATTAATCCTTTCCTATTCAACCTTCCCTTTCCCACTGTAAGGTTTCTAGTGTCAACGAGGGAGGGTACTGCTTGCGGGGGGAACCAAGTTATTTATTTACAATTCAGTCACTAGGTGTGGGAGGGTGCTAGAGGAGTAATTGGGGGAAGTGAGAGCGTGTTGGGGAGTACTGCTGACCGCCCTGAAAGAGAGAGGAAGACCAGAGTACCGGACCAGGTTCGTAAATCCCAGGCCCCATCCACTCCCACTGCCAGCCTCCAGTTGACGCTCCCGACCCAAAGACGGAGGTGCAGCTAGCCAGAGTTCTACTGTGTCTCGCTACCCAGTGACTGTGCATACCCGTTCCCACGAAGCAGGGATAATCCACCCTGCTACATTAACAACAAGGTAGAGTTGCGATATCTCTCTCTCTCTCTCTCTCTCTCTCTCTCTCTCTCTCTCTCTCTCTCTCTCTCTCTCTCTCTCTCTCTCACTCTCTCTCTGATTGTGTAGGGCATATTGGCTGCATTTGACTGACTGTGATCATATATTGATTGATGGCAATGGTGATAGTTGTACCTAATTAAATATTCGCCAATGCGTGGTACATGTTTGCAAAATGTTTGGTATAGCGCCCCCCATGGAGAAGAATGTACGGGCCGCCACTGGGTCTTTGGCATGGCGTTGACATTGGTGCTGAGATACAGATCCTTTCTTGTGATGAGGACGTTCTTCACAATCATCGTTTGTTCTTCACAATCAACTGTTGTTTACAGTTCTCATATCTAACTCTAGTTCTCCACATATTTATTGTCTCATTGTGTGAAATATCATATAAGATATGCTCCAATCATGTTTATTTTATTTGTATTCAATTACTCATTCATGAAAACCTAGGTACAGGCACCAACATCACCATTCTAGGTTCAATAAAATAAAAGTTATGAAGCGTAATTCGAAATAAATACAGAAATTGCAGCCATCTTTGATTTTTGCCATACCAGAATATTCAAAACATCAATATTTTAACTCCAGTTGATTCCTCACACAGTATTAACTTAAAATAGCAATACAAAATTATATTACACAGCAATTGTGTGAACATTAAGACGTTTTTAAAGAATTCATGATGTGTCATTTATTTCGCAGTAGCACAAGTGACAGCTGTCAGAACTATGCCGGGCTAGCTTCTGACAGCTCGTAGTAATCAAACATTTATCAATGAAACCCCACACAGGGCGTCTCCTCTCAGCCCAACCCCAAAACCAACCTCCTTAAAGTGACAGTGCCCCATCAACACATGAAAACAATACCATGGGGAATTAGATGTCCGATATTATTGGCCGACCGATATTATCGGCCGATATCGGCAGTAAAATGTGATATCGGAAAATATCGGTATCGGTTTAAAAACAAAAAAAAAACAATAACAATATTTGTTATATATATATCCAGTGAAATTATTAGTTACCTGAAATTATTCCGTTTTTTGGACGGGGAAACCCTGCATATATCGGTATCGGTTGATATCGGTTGATATCGGTATCGGAAATTAAGAGTTGGACAATATCGGAATATCGGTATCGGTAAAAAAGCCAATATCGAGCATCCCTAGGAATTATGTCTCTATAGCAGTGGTTCCCAACCTTTTTTGAGTACTGTACCACCAAAGCATTTCAAGCCAACCAAAAGTACCACCTACTACGCGATCAATCGTGGTGATGCCCAGGATGTATAATTAATAAATGAATAGTCTCGTGGCAGACGGGCTGTGTGTGTGTGTGTGTGTGTGTGTGTGTGTGTGTGTGTGTGTGTGTGTGTGTGTGTGTGTGTGTGTGTGTGTGTGAGACCTGGATAAAGTCACATGGTCACACAGGTTGGCAGTTTATTGAAGTAAAGCTTTAGTTCTGAGACACCATTCACCATAGATAGCCACCAGCCACCATGACAGCACAGAGCAGTTTATAGTCAAATCGGCACGGCGGCCGATACGTGGCACAGCGGCCCTACATTAAAATTGACATGGCGGCCCATCCTGTGTGTGTGTGTGTGTGTGTGTGTGTGTGTGTGTGTGTGTGTGTGTGTGTGTGTGTGTGTGTGTGTGTGTGTGTGTGTGTGTGTGTGTGTGTGTGTGTGTGTGAGTGTGTGTGTGAGTGTGTGTGTGTGTGTGTGTAGCTAAGGTGAAACCTGGGAGTGGAAGAAGGAGAGAAGTGATGAGGAGAGATAGAGAAGAGGAGATTTTTGTCTGTGTGACCCAATGCAACAATTAATGTGACACTTAAATCATATATTCAATCATAACTAATCATATAAATTATAATAGCCATTGTTTAAAGACTAAAAAAAGGTTAGTAACCTACCAATTAATGTGACACTTGAGCCTGTCATACAAGCTAAGAACAGTTGTGTCTGACTCTTTACCTTGAAGAGAGAGATTCAGCTGGTTGAGTTTGCTGAAAATATCAGAGACGTATCCCACGCAGCCGGGCTACCCAGTCTGCGTCGTCGAACATCGCCACAAGGGGGTGTGTGTGCTCAGACAGAAATGCCCTCACTTCATTGCGCAGCTCAAACAGCCGCTGTAACGTCTTCCCTCGGGATAACCACCGGACGTCGGTGTGAAGCAGGAGCTGTTTATGTTCTGACCTACCGTCTTCACAAAGTGACTGAAACAGTCTATGATTCAAAGGCCTGGACTGTATGAAGTTGATCACTTTTACGGCATCATTCAAAACATCATTTAACTCTGGACTCATTCTACGTCAGGGTCAGGGTTTACCTTTTTTAACGTGTGCCATTAATCCATTTACTCTGCCGGTCATCACCGCGGCGCCGTCTGTGCACACATGAGAGCAGTATTTCCAATCCAGCTTGTGTTGAGAGAAAAAATTGTCAATAACGTTAAAAACGTCCAGTACAGTAGTTCTCCCCGTGAGTTTCTTGCAAAACAGAATGTGCTCGTTCATCTCCAAAGTGTCTTTGTAATGCACAAACGCAATCAGTTGTGCTTCCCCACTGACATCCGTCGATTCATCCAACTGCAAAGCGAACATATATGCTTTACATTGTTTCTGGATGAACCAGCTCGACTCAGCCATTGATCCATAATGATTTTTATCTCAATAAACACCAGCGCATTCACTTGATAGGATGTTGTTTTGCTAGCCAGCGCGCCACTACAATGATGATAATTCAGAGTTTTGTTTTTCTTCAATGAACACCTGACAGCTGACAGACAGTCCGGCGCCGGCGGGCGGGAAGCTGAACTCAGCGCCAATAATAATATAATTATAGCCAGCAAATGATTACTTAATTTTAATGCCCCCAATTTTGGTTACATTATTACAGATTATGCATTATTCATTATGTGGGTACAGTTTTCCTGTACAATTTCTAATAAAAAAAAATTAAAAAACCAAACCCCTTTTTTTTTTTTTTTTTTTTTTTTTACTTTTCAAAATCTTTTCACGTACCACCTGGGGACCACCGACCGACCGACGTACCACTAGTGGTACGCGTACCACCGGTTGGGAAACACTGCTCTATAGAACCCACTACAATATAAATATTATATTTATTAAGAAGGTTATTTATTTATTTGCATTTCAGATATTGATTGAAGAGGTGTGTTTCTATATGGGTGACATGTCCCCATACACAGGGCATTCGCATGCAGTCACCAGGTCTCCACAGTTTGCCTATATGGGAGATTTCCGACGACCTGTTAAGACGGCACTCTCTTACGTTAAGACAGGACTCTCTTACGCCACCATCGCCAAAACACCAAAAGAGCATCAAATCACTGACCTCTAGGACCATCATTCAGGTCATAGTACCAGTTAGATTAGATTACATTGAAATGTATTGTCATCATACAGCATAAGTATATTACAATGAAAATAGGTGGGGCATCCAACCTGAGTGCAAATGTAACAGGAAAGTGCAATAGTAATATTAATATAGTGATTAAGCTGGGTATAAGATATATACATTTGTTCTACTGAGTATAATGCTAATCACATGTATGTACAGAGTTGTAATATATTTAAATGTTTCAAAAATGTTCTTATGTACCCCAGTTGCTATTGCATGCACATATTTGTGTTTTATTACACGTATATGTACATACATACCAACTATTCGCCTGTTTTATTCTCCACCCATCCATAGCAACACTATTATCACCGACATCCAAGAAGGGGGATCCCCCTTTGAACTGCCCTTCTAAGGTTTCTCTCCTCGCCTGTGGTGCTTTTTTCCTATTGCTATAGGTTTTTCCTTACCTTTGCTGTGGTATGTCTGGGAGTGTTGCATTTATTACTTTACATTTATTTTGGATTTCATGGTGGGTTTTTTGTTCTTGATTTATTGGGATGTTTCATCTTGAATAGTTTAAAGAAGACTTGTCCGGCCCATGGGGACATTAACTTGTGATTTCGGGCTTCACAAATCAATTTGATTTGATTTAATATGCATTTATATGTCTAGTGATACAGGTATAATAAATAATAATAATAGATTGGATTTGTAATGCACTTTTTGTTCGCTGGGATCCCAAAGTGCTACACTACATGGTTAAAACAGTTAAAAAAATAGAATAAAATAGTTATTAGTAAAACAAATAAAATAAAATACAGAATAAAAATAGAACATAGTTAATTAAAAACATAGTATAAACAGACAATTTAAAAACAAAGCGCAATAAAATTTAAATAAAAAGCTAACAGTCAAAGGCCTTTTTGAACAGATAGGTTTTCAGGCCTGCTTTGAAAGAGTCCAGGCTCTGTGGTGTCCTCAGCTGGATGGGGAGGCTGTTCCACAGGCGTGGTGCAGCCGTGCAGAAGGCTCGGTCACCCATGGTGCAGAGCCGGGTATTGGGGACCTGAAGGAGCAGGCTACCTATCTGAGGGTGCGGGTGAAGGATTGTGGAGTGATGAGTTCCTGAAGGTAGAGGGGTGCGTGTCCGTTTATGCAGTTATGGGTGATCGTAAGGATTTTGTAGTTGATCCGGGATGAGACGGGGAGCCAGTGTAGTGAGTGAAGGATGGGGGTTATGTGATCGTGTTTACGGACTCTCATCAGGATCCTGGCAGCGCTGTTCTGGATGTATTGCAGCTTTTGGATGCTCTTGCCAGGAATCCCGATGAAGAGTCCGTTACAGTAGTCCAGTCTTGAGGAGATAAAGGCATGGACAAGCTTCTCTGCATCTGACAGGGTTAGAATGGGACGGAGTTTTGATATGTTTTTTAGGTGATAGAATGAGGTCTTGCAGAGGTGTTTTATGTGGGTGTTGAAGGTCAGGTGGGGGTCAAATCGAACCCCCAGATTTGTGACTGAGGGGGAGAGGGGGATTACCTGGCCGTCAAAGGTGAGATGGGATATGGATGAAGACTGAACCTGGTGGGGGGTGCCAATTAGGAGTGCCTCGGTTTTCTTGCTGTTTAGTTGGCGGAAGTTGCTGTTCATCCATGCCTTTATCTCCCCAAGACAGGTGGTGAGGCATGACAGAGCTGCAGAGGGGTTTGGGGCCGTTTTTATGTAGAGTTGTGTGTCATCGGCATAACAGTGGAAAGACATTCCATGTCTGCCGATGACACGACCGAGGGGGAGCATGTAGGTGATGAATAGAATGGGACCAAGAACCGACCCCTGCGGAACACCACAGGTGACCTCGAGCAGCCTGGACTTGTGTCCTCCCAGTGAGACATATTCTGTCCTGCCTAAGAGGTAGGACTGGAACCACTGTAGTGCATGGCTCGACAGTCCAACAGTGTTGTGGAGGCGCTCCAGGAGGATGGTATAAAGACACTATGGTCAGGCACTCTACTACTGGCCCCTGAGCAGCTAACACTGGAGCGGTTAAAGCTGAGGTGCCTTGCTCAAGGGCACAGCAAGCAAGCACGTGCACACATAGAGCCCAACGGGTGCACAAGCACCTGCCCTTTTGTGCCTCATAAAAAAGTGCCCTTTTTATGCCAATTATTTTTACCATATTTTCTTTTTTACCTCCATATAGATAGAGAGAGTGATCTGCAATCTGCTTGGGTTGGGGGTGCAATTCCTAACAGGCTCAACCATATGGATAAAAGTTCCCATATTATGTGCATTGCACAAACTAAAAACAGATATTACATTACATTACACAAACTAAAAACAGATATTACATTACATTACACAAACTAAAAACAGATATTACATCAGGCAAGTTGGAACAGGGGGTGCGGCGGGTGCGGCAGCACCCCCTAGTGGCAGCTTCAGTTACTGCACAAAAGTAAAAACTGTATTTTTATATACTGTAACCAGTGGTGCAGTCGTAATATGGGCCAAGGCCAAACGCCACGTGCACGCGCGCTCCCGCGCACGCGCATACATGTTCCCTCGGTTGCGCACAGAACAGATGATACAACTTGTCTCATCCTTCCAGTCGGGAGATCAAGCAACCCCCCACCTACAGGGCTTGTATTTGGTTGTCGGTATCCTATTATTATGCAAAGTCTCTAGGTGATAAGTGCCGGCGGCCGGGGTATACGGGCCGATGAGTCATTTCTGTGTTGTCGCGCCGTATACCGCGGCCGGCACTTATCACATAGACTTTGCATAATAATAGGATGCGCCAGGGGCGGACCTAGCACATTTGGCGCCCTAGGCGAGATTCACCACTGCGCTCTATTTTATTTTTATTTTTTTTATATATATATATATATTTTTTTGCTCTGCACAGTTTTGGCGCACCCCTCTATATCTGCAACCATTATTTTTACATAAAAAAAAATCTAACATGAGGGAAAATGAGCCAAAAATCTAAAACGGTCGGTCGGTCTGAGCTCCCCCCCCCCCCCCCCCCCCGCGTGAATATTAAAGGCAACCAACTTGTGTTCGGCTTTTCTCTGATTGGCCGCGCCCCCACGCGCAGGCAAGCGCAGCCGTCCCACGTCCCAAATGAAATCCAAGGAGCAAGCGCGGCAGCGCGGGCAACCAACTTGTGTTGTGTTGGGCTGCTGTTCCAACGCACTTGTGTTGGGCTGCGGTAGCAGTGGAGCGCTGCTGACTGATTATTATGTTTCACGTTTTTAACAACCAACGGTAGATTCACTCGTCACTGTACATGTATAAACAAAGCCCATACTGTGTTAGGACTATAAACACTGTTAGGACTATATGGTCTGACTCTTAATAATAAACACTGTTACAGTGTTAGGACTATCTCGATTCACGCGTCACTACTGTAACTAGAAACTCTGGGTGTCACTGTACATCAGTGTGGAACTGTAAGCTGTAACGTTATTTCGCGTTTTTAACGTCAGCGGGGCGATGCGGTGGTTTGTCCCCGGCTTCCGTGCACCGCCGCCGGCTCTACTCGGTCCAGCTCCAGCAGCAGCGACCGTGCTCCGTTGTAGAACGAAGCCCTTCAATGACAGAGCTCTCATATTTTGCGAATGCATAAACTATATCTTAAATTATGGCTATGTTTACATTTACATTTACATTTAGTCATTTAGCTGACGCTTTTATCCAAAGCGACTTACACAAGCCATCAGGAAGGGCACAACTCTATCAGCTGAGCAACAATGTTCATCAAAGTGTTGAGTGCTACAGTGTAGGTTAGTTTATTAGGACAAGTGCATGACAGTACGGTTAGTTAGGGTTAGATTTTTTTTTTTTTTTTTTTTTTTAATTCAGATAATGGTTGAAGAAGTGCGTCTTTAGTCGACGGCGAAAGATTGGACGTGATTCGGCTGTCCTAACTGGGGTGGGTAGTTCATTCCACCATTGTGGGGCAAGGACTGAGAATAGGCGACTTCTCTTTGATGACCCTCCCGGAGCTTGGATAGGAGTAGGTCTGAGGCGGCCAGAAGATGCAGAGCGTAGGGGTCTTGAGGGTGTGTAGTTAGAGACCATTGACCGGAGGTAGGCGGGAGCGGTTCCCTTTGCCGCACGGTATGCTAGGTCGAGGGCCTTGAAGCGGATTCGTGCAGCAATGGGGAGCCAGTGCAGGTCCCTAAGAAGTGGGGTGACATGGGCCGACTTCGGTAGGTTTGAGATCAGGCGGGCCGCTGCGTTCTGAATGAGTTGAAGAGGCTTAGTGGCAGTGGCCGGGAGGCCAGCGAGCAGTGCATTGCAGTAGTCGAGGCGGGAGATGACTGTTGATTGGACGAGGAGTTGGGTGGCTTCTTTTGTCAGGAAGGGGCGTATCCTTCTGACGTTGCTCAGGAGGAATCGGCAGGTTCTGGTCGTCGCTGCGATGTGAGCAGAGAAGTTCAACTGGTCGTCGAGGACAACACCAAGGTTCTTGGCGGTCGGGGACGCAGTCACAGCTGTATTCTCGACTGTGATTGAAAGGTCGGTTAGGGGGGAGGATTTGGCCGGCAGGTGGAGCAATTCTGTTTTGCTTAGGTTCAGTTTGAGGTGGTTGGACGTCATCCAGGCTGAGATGTCGGACAGACAGGCCGAGATCCGCTCAGAGACGTGGATATCTGAGGGAGGGAAGGAGAGGAAGAGTTGAGTATCGTCGGCATAACAATGGTAGGAGAAGCCATGAGACGTGATAATGTTACCCAGTGATTTAGTGTAGAGGGAGAAGAGAAGGGGTCCTAAAACCGAGCCCTGGGGGACACCCGTCCGCAGGGGGCGGGTGGCCGACAGGGTCCCTCTCCATGACACTTGGTAGGAGCGGTCATTGAGGTATGATGACAGCCATGTCAGCGCAGAGCCAGCCACTCCCATTCCTGCGAGGGCCGCAAGGAGGATCTGGTGGTTGACTGTGTCGAAGGCTGCAGATAGATCTAGGAGAATCAGGACAGAGGAGAGGCCTTTCGCTTTTGCTAAGTGAAGTGCCTCTGTGACCGCAATGAAGGCTGTCTCTGTGGAGTGACCAGTCCTGAAGCCTGACTGATTAGGGTCTAGGAGGTCATTCTGTAAGAGATAAGCAGTAAGTTGGTTGGATACAGCACGTTCAAGTGTTTTAGAAAGGAAGGAGAGAATGTGTCTAATATGGCTGTCGCTTATCAATGACTTCGCGACAGCCATATTAGACACATCGCCATAATTTAAGATATAGTTTATGCATTCACAAATATGAGAGCTCTGTCATTGAAGTGGGTGGTGGCAGCATTACTAACAGTAGCGATTTGTATTGTTTTGTCATGACCAAACATAATCCCAACATAGATAGGAGGTGTACTGTATGTCAAATGTCGGTCATGTGGTGGAAGAGTTTAGTACAGTCACACAACAGAACACCGCTGGTTCGACCAGCGCTTCTGTCGCGCGTCTCTCTTGCCGCAAGGGCGTGTGCTAGTGGATTGATTGATTGGCCGTGTGGCCAATCAGAGAAACGCTGAACGAAAAGCTGAACACAAGTTGGTTGCCTTTAATATTCACGCCCCCCCCCCCCCCAAAATCAAAACATCGCCGCGCTACCAACCAGTTAACCCTTTTCACTGCGACAATACACCGAAGGTTAACCCTTTCACGACCGTCGGTTGTGTGATAGTAAAGGGTTAACCCTCCGTCGTGTGGCAGTGAAAGGGTTAACAGTTATACAGTAAAGTACTGCACCTATAATTTTTACAAACAAGAACAAGAGCTAAGAATAAATGTAAAATGCACACTAAAGAATTAAAACAAATAAACAACTTAGCTAACACACAATAATAATAATAATAATAATAATAATAATAATAATAATAATAATAATATTAATAATAATAATAATAATAATAATAATAATAATAATAATAATAATAATAATAATAATAATAATAATAATAATAATAATAATAATAATAATAATAATAATAATAATAACAAACAATAAAATAACGTGCAAATTTGCTTTACAAGAAAATTATGTATTGTAAAATATGTTACACATATATAATCAAAATATAATATGCTAAATAAACAAACAAATAAAAAAAAATTACAAATTCACTTTGTCTAAAGAACTATTTACATTCCACTCCCTATCATCACACTTCAAGGTTAGCCTGTAGCTCCTACTGGTTTCCATTTACAGTGCAATCCTTCTGGCCTTCCTCGCTGCAAAGTCATCAATCACATCAAATTGTCCAACTCCTGAGCCAGCTCCTTCCCATCCAAATCAGATTGCCCTCCATGGTTTAATGTGTGTACAAGTGCCTCTGCTTGCTTCATCAGCTATTGGTGTGGCAGGTCTTGGAAGTTGTACAAAATTGCATACCTTTCACTTTGGCACGTTTCTCGTCTTCTTCTTTTCTTCTCTTTTTAAACTGGATGGCCGGATGGCTTTTGCCTCTTCATAGTTCTCTAATGTTAGTCTTTCTTTCCTCAACGCTCAATTCTATAAACACTTGACCGATACCCATCAATGCACAGCGCTCTCTAGCATGTTTTGACTGTGAACACCTAAAGCTGAGGCTCAGACCGACCGACGTTTTAGATTTTTGGCTCATTTTCCCTTATGTTAGAATTTTTTTCATGTAAAAATAATGGTTGCAGATCTAGAGCGGGGCGCCAAAACTGCACAGAAAAAAATACAAAAATAAATAAATAAAAAATAAATAATTTTTTTTTTTTTTTTTGGGGGGGGCGCCCCCCTCTGGGTGGCGCTCTAGGCGACCGCCTATATCGCCTGTAGGAAGGTCCGCCCTTCTGCCTCAGTGACGAAGCCCAAACGTCGTTTGACCGCGTATGCCCAGCACTGCACCCCTGACTGTAACAATATAAGTTATAAGTTGATCCTGCTCAAAGCACTTGACTTCACCATTACACTGACACACTTGTAAATACGTTAATTCTTGTTAGATTGCCCGACTGTATTATTTTCCTCGCTGTGTGGAATACAGTTGCGTCTGAGGGGAGTGGCCGCTGGCTGACAGTGCTCCCTGCTGTCTCGGGTGTCGGAGAGGAGACGCACAGATGAGAGAGATGAGAATGAATGAATGAAAACTTTATTTAACAGATTGCAGAATGGGTACAATACAGTACGGCTCAATACACACAATTAAGGGGATGCAGACCAGAGAAAGACGTTTGTCTTGTTTATATCAGGGTCCCCCATTTTCAATTCATAGACGCACCAAAATCCATTGCGGGGTGAAAATTTGCCGCAAAACATTAATATCTTTGGAACCGTTTGTGTTCAATTGTATCTGACTCGGGAGATGATCTTCTCTCGTCACAATTGAAATTGTATTTCTCCGTCGAGCAAAAGCTGGCTGGCAGTCTCATTGAATAATATACGCACTCCGAAAGTCTATAAACTTGTGCATAACGGAGCAGAGGTCCCCAACCATCGGGTCGCGGACCGATGTAATATAAAACACTTAGTTAGCCGTGCATTGGTAATACAATTGGTATCAGCTGTGTAATGTCTTAATTTAGGCACGACAGTGTCGTTGTAGGAGATGCATTCAATCTAACATTGAAGCTAACCAATATATAGAAATGTGTCATACAGACTTGGAGATGGAGCCAAGTGAGGTATTCAGAAGTTCAAGTGAGGTGTGTTTGTTTTTATTTCTTCAGGCTTGAAAAGTCAAAATAAAACAATTATTATGTTCTTCTCGTTTGCCTCACGTCTCACGTAATTTTCAGTTAAAGGGTCATTAGAAATAACTTATTTCAAAGCCATTCTAAACAACGAACGTTCCTCACACGGCGTTCTGAAAAACAAATCTCAGATAGGCCGCACCCCCTGCCGATTTAAAGTTCCGACGTGCCTGTATTATATTACATTACACAAACTAAAAACAGATATTACATTACATTACATTACACAAACTAAAAACAGATATTACATTACATTACACAAACTAAAAACAGATATTACATTACATTACACAAACTAAAAACAGATATTACATTACATTACACAAACTAAAAACAGATACATTACATTACACAAACTAAAAACAGATATTACATTACATTACACAAACTAAAAACCGATATTGTCTGAATTACTAGAAGAAAGAAATGCACCACCTTTGGCTGATAGTAATTTATTAATTTCTTAGGATTTCTTTTGGTCTAATAAATGTTTAAGGTTCTTAGATGGATCCCCTGCTGCCTCCTCCTCCTCTTCCTCATCCTCTTCCTCATATTCCTCTTCCTCCCCCTCCTCCTCTTCCTCATCTTCCTCATCCTCCTCCTCCTCCTCCTCATCTTCCTCCTCTTCCTCCTCCTCCTCCTCCTCCAACTCTTCCTCATCTTCCCCCTCCTCCTCCTAATCCTCCTCCTCCTCCTCCTACTCTTCCTCCTCCTCCTCCTCCTCCTAATCCTCCTCCTGCTCCTCCTGCTCCTCCTCCTCCTCCTCCTCCTCCTCCTCCTCCTCCTCCTCCTCCTCCTCCTCCACGGGGAGCAGCGTACTGGCTCATGTTAAATGGCAGGCCATGCATTATGCAGCAGCTTACGCCACAGCGCTGGAGCTTAATGTCCTCGGCTGCAGTCCACCTGTCGCTGCTCTGGTCGTAGTGCTCCACCTTGCTGATGTCATTGTAGCCTCCGACCACGAAGAGCAGGTCGTCCAGCACCGCGATGCCAAAGAAGCAGTGGGGGGTGATCATGACGGGCAGGGCGCTCCAGGAGTCAGTCAAGGGGCTGTAGGCCTCCGCGCTACGCAGGGCATTTCCAGGGTCCCTGCACCCTCCCACCTGAGGACAGGACACATGAGAGGAATGTTTTAGTGTGTGGCTCAGGCAGGCAGGCAGGTAGGCAGACACTGTATTAATCCACTTAGGGAAATGAGGGCATCACAGAAGCATTGCAAGTCAAATGATACATATTGTAGCTAAGGGGCTACACAACCCTGACTGTATTTAAATGTTAGATTAAACCACTACGAAAGAATATTAATTAGCCAGACATTATAGGTACACAAAATGGCGGACACTCTATTAACTGCGAGGGGACAGTGATACAAGTTGAACAATCACTTTAATAGTAATAGAAAGCATACATATTATATAACACCGATTTCCTTTAATACGTTAATGTCAATGCAACAATGTCAGAGGTAACGATAGTCCTGAACTACGAGTACTCGACCATTGATGCTTGGAATGGAGGGAGAAGAAGCGAGCAGCACGGGGAAAGCAAGATGGCGGGTGGAGACGGTAATTCTCTGGAGCTCCTACTCCAGAGAGCTGCAGACAAACTTGGGATAATCCTGTCGTCGCTGGTGAGGAGGGTCTCGTACGGACCGGGTTCCTGTATTCCTAGCGCCCGATGGCAGGATTAATAGCTATTAGTCCAAAAGCCCGTTGGCATGGTTGATAGCTAGTTAGCCCTTGTGTACTTAGGCTAACCCGCATGGAGTCTTCAATAGGTAGTTAAATCCAGAACGCCGCTGGGTTCAACTACTGTATAAGTCTCTCAACGTTACTTCGCTCGCACAAGTCACTATACTTTGCCAATAGTGGCTCGACAATATTATGGGGTATCTAATTAGCTGTACAGCTCTCTGTCAAGATACGTTGCTTGTCGTCCTGTTACTGCTACCAAACGTTTCTTCTATAACACACACTCTGTCTTAGTTACCTGTGGAATGAGTCTGTTCATCCCCACAGATCAATATGCTCTCTCTCTCACTTTGCCCAGGCATGTTTCAAGAACCCTGCGCATGCGCTCACGCTGTCTACGGCGTTAAGAATGGAACATGTACAAATAAGCGAATGATGAATACTGGTAGGTAAACAGATGACGTGAAATATATATCTTATATATATAAACAATATATAAGTTATACAAAATAATAAACGCAGACTCTATGTGTTAATCTGGACCTTCAGAACACATATCTATACAAATATCTAGTATAAAGCATTTGTCTCTGTGTGCACCTACCGCATAGACTTGTCCTCTATACGCAGCGACTCCCACTGCGCCACGCCTGCTGCTCATGGGGGCGATCAGAGTCCACTGGTCGGTGTCTGGGCTGTAGCACTCAGCTGTGAACAGACACTCCTCCCCGTTGAAGCCACCACAGATGTAAACCTGTAATAAGAAAGAATATTCTAATTTAGTTTATATATTCCATTTGATTTCATTCTACTTTAATTGTCTGTTAATGTTGATGCACCAAAGGACCCAGACACATCTTTTGTATGTGCAAGCTTACTTGGCAATAAAGACATTTATGATTTCTGATCTAACGTTCCTTGTGTTCATCTAGCACCCTGTGTCCCTCAGTTCCACCCACCTTGCCCTGGAGGGCTGCTGCCCCGGCGCCGCTCCTGCGCTCCAGCATGGGTGAGATCAGTGTCCACTGGTCGGTTTCAGGCTCGTAGCGCTCGGCGGTGTTCAGCGCGTGTCCGTCCTCCCCTCCCATGGCATAGATACAGCCGTCCAACGTGACCATGCTGAGGTGACAGCGGCGTGAGTGCATGGGAGCCGCCTGCAGCCAGCTGCGAGTGACAGGGTTGAACCTGCGCACACTGCTGAGATGCTGCCCACCGCCACAGCCGCCGACACAGTAGACCAGACCGTGGAGAAAAGCGGTGGCGTGGGCGGCCCGGGGACTCTCCCCCTCAACGCTCACGTCCATCCATCCACCGGCTCGGATGTTGTAAGCCTCCATGCTACCCCGGCCTCCGATGGCCAATAGGACCTCCTGGGGCCGGCGTGGGCGGGTCAGGGGGTTTGGGAGCCTGTCGGAGCCAGGGGGGTTCAGGACGCTGAGGATGAGGGCCCTGCAGTCGTGGCTGTCCCTCACCACAGGGTTGTTCTGGACGTTGTTCAGCAAGTAGTCAGGCCTCATCAAGCCCATGCGAACCTGGGAAGAGACAAGCAGACAGCGGGTACAACTTAGACATCGGTTGTAGACGGTTTCTGTTGCTAGGGAACAGTTTGGACCCAAATGTTTGAGAACCACTGTACTAGGGAACCTAGTGTTGTTTTAATGTAATGCACACTAATACAATTCTTTTTTTTTCTTTTTTTTATAAATGTTTTTCTTATATTTTATTTTCATACATAAAACAGAACATAACAGTACAATAATAATAATAATAATAATAATAATAATAATAATAATAATAATAATAATAATAATAATAATAATAATAATAATAATAATAATAATAATAATAATAACAATGACAACAGCGACGACAACAATAATAACAGTAACATGAATCATAATGACCTTGACAAGAGACAGACAAACAAGAAAAAGTAAAATAATAAAAATTTAATTAAAAATAATGTGGCTCAGGCACTAGCAACCATGTTTGTGTATCCGTAATACAATTAGTTACCTTGGGCAGCAGCAAAGGGATGTCTGCTTTACGCTCCTCTTGGGAGTGGTCGATCCAACGGAGGATGGCCTCGAACACCGTCTCCTCACTCTTCACGTTCAGGTCATCCCTCTCGATGATGTCCACCAGTTGCTGCGGGGACAGCCTCACAAACTCCTGTGAGACATGCAACATCTCCTCAAAGTGGCACACGATGAAGAGATGGGCCTTGCGCCTCAGGTCAGGGCAGTAGTAGATGTCCGCAAACATCCAGATGCCAACACAGTTTTCCAGAGACAGCTGGCCTTCTAGGAAGTCAGAGCACGCTCCTACTATGCCAGTGACAAGAAGCTCGTCTGCAGCCACCAGAAGCTCTTCCACGTTCTCTGCTGTCACCAGCACAAAGCGTGTGTAGGCGTACTCTATGATGAGCTGCATCATACCCGGGGACACCCCAGGGATAGTGTAGACTGCTTTCTCTGAGTCGCTCCAGCGAGTGAAGAGGGCTCTGTGGGACACAGAGTATAGAGATATCTGATGAGTAAACAGTAAGCAACATTCTGTCCTGTGTAGTAATCAGAGCATGTGAGCGGAGCGGAGCGGTGGATTTTGAAGTGAGCATGGAGTGGGCTTTAAAATGGGTCAGAGCGACTCCGGAGTGAGAGCTCTCCTCCGCTCCGAGCCGCTCCCAGCCGCTCAGTGCACACGATCACACAGAAACTGATGTAATATACATGTAGTACAATGCCAAAGCAATAGGTGGCGATGTACAAGCATGAAGGCCATTTTCAACCAATGAGAAGGGTGAACCGTCACTACACATCCTGCTAAGTCCAAAGTAGATTCCGCCATCTTTAAATCACCTCGGGACCTCGGGCGAACACAACATTTATTTTCAGTGAGAAACAAACAAAGTGCAATAAAAAAAAGGATACATTCACTGTGTTCTGCCTCATTTATTGATGAAACGAAACCAACATCAACACAATGTACCACCAAGAGCAGAGAGTTTAGTCTCTCAAGAAAGCGAGAGACCTAAGCTAACGCTGTTGTTGTTAGCTTACATGCTAACGTGAATGGGATCGGCCATAGCATTGCGGCTAGGCTAGCTACCATAGCATAGTACAGCTAGTTGAATGGATAAACGTTATTTAACATTGCAGAATGGGTACGATACAATACGGCTCAATACAAACAGTTGTTAAGGGGCCCAGGGGGTGCAGAGTCATCAACACAATGTACCACCAAGAGCGGAGTTTAGTCTCACAAAAAGCGAGAGACTAAAGCTAACGCTGTTGTTGTTAGCTTACATGCTAACGTGAATGGGATACAAGACAATACGGTTCAATACAAACAATTGTTAAGGGGCCCAGGGGGTGCAGACTATTGTAGTTTTGTCAAATCAAGGTAATTTACATCATGCTCCAAAAAAATGATGCTGAGCGGGCTGTGGAGCGGGGAACGCTTGATGCGCAAATGAAGGTGAGCGGTGAGCGAGCGGAGAGCGACTTGGGGGGGGGGGGGCAACATGAGCAAATGAGAGCGGAACCAGACGTCTAGAGTGAAGAGCGGTAGTAATTAGGGCTGACCCCTATTAGTCGAATAGTCGACTAATCGGTCGAAAGGAGCCGTAGTCGACTGCCAACCTCTTAGAAGCGTGGCTAACGCTAATGGCACGCACACCAGAGGCCAACTGCCTAAGAAAACAGGCACAGAGGCACTGAAAGAGGATTTCACCCATCTAATGAACACACTAGACTAGACAAATATCAAGATGTGTCCATCAGTGGACCAATTGCATGCTTTTGCAGAGGACAAGAAGCCTTCAGTCGACTCCTTCAGACATTAAGCACCCCCCCACAGCCCAAATGGAATGATACAAAAATATATTATACTTTTTTTTTTTAGATAGCCGACTAATAGTCGACTAATGGCACATTTTGGCCAATCATAGTTGACTATCCAAATCCTTAGTCGGGGACAGCCTTAGTAGTAATATATTTTCACTGTAGAAGATAGGGTCTTAGCACAGTAGAAGTATAGTATCTTTTTACAGTAGAAGTACAGTATAGTATCTGTTTACAGTAGAAGTACAGTATAGTATCTGTTTACAGTAGAAGTACAGTATAGTATCTGTTTACAGTAGAAGTGCATTATAGTATCTTTTTACAGTATAAGTACAGTATATTATCTGTTTACAGTAGAAGTACAGTATAGTATATGTTTACAGTAGAAGTACAGTATAATATCGGTTTACAGTAGAAGTACAGTATCTGTTTACAGTAGAAGTACAGTATAGTATCTGTTTACAGTAAAAGTACAGTATGGTACTGCCCACTTTGACAACCTAGGATGGCTTAGAGTAGAGTACAGCAACTTGCAATGGGCCTGGTCTACAAGATACACTACACGACCAAGGTACCCATGTACATGTCAAAATACTTCCCAAAGGTCAGTGAATACCACGATCACAACACCAGAATCATGTTAAACCCAGATTCGGCTCAAATAAGGGACTAAACACATTTCGCAATTATGCCACATAAATGTGGAACGCCCTACCCAAAGCTGTAAAGGAATGTGGATCACTACCCACTTTCAAAACCACTCTCAAGGGACACCTACGGGAGACTGCAATTCAAAACTGGCCCCTGTAAATATCCTAACCCAACCCCCTCCAATGTACAGTCATTTACCTAGTATGGTTTTGTCAATAGTCCAATGTACAATTTTGCTTGTTTGTACAGTGTCTCCCCCCCCCCCCCCTCAATGTACAGTTTTGCTTGTTTATACAGTGTTTCTCCCCCCCCACCCCAACCACCTCCAATGTAAATGACCCAGTATGGTTGTCAATATCCCAATGTACCCAACCCCCCCCACACAACCCCACCCAACCTCCTCCAATGTACAGTTTCTACGTCAAATGTATATACTCCCTTTTCTTGACTCCTTCTGTATCACAAACAGTACTGTATTTGCAAATATGGTATGTCATAAATGTATAGATGTAGCAGTACTGACTTTCTGTATGTCATGTATGTCATATATGTCCTGATGAATTGAAAATGGGGGACCCTGATGTAAACAAGATGAAAGTCTTTCTCTGGCCTGCATCCCCTTAACAATTGTGTGTATTGAGCTGTACTGTATTGTACCCATTCTGCAATCTGTTAATAAAGTTTTCAATCAATCAATCAATTCAATCAATGGTATCTGTTTACTAACCAAGTTAACCTGAACCAAGCTAACCTGAACCAAGCCAAACTTACCTGAAATAGTAACTGCAGTCACACAGGAGGGCCTTGTGGGCATTCAACTCAGTGCTGTTGACTTTAATAACCACATCACATAACCTTCCCTCCAGATGCAGCTCATTAAGGATTGTACAGGACATTGTTTCCTTTTCCATATGGGGATTTTAAATTGTATCTACAGAATATATTCAAGCTTACAAACAAGTAGCCGGAAACAACAAGTGATATCTTCACTTGGTCTTCTGAGATCTGAGACCTTCTGAGAGAATTTTTAATATACTGTACACAAATGTTCTAGAATGTTCTATTATGACATCATACTGTGACATCACAAATGTTCTAGAATGTTTGATTATGACATCATACTGTGACATCACAAATGTTCTAGAATGTTTGATTATGACATCATACTGTGACATCACAAATGTTCTAGAATGTTTGATTATCATACTGTGACATCACAAATGTTCTAGAATGTTTGATTATGACATCATACTGTGACATCACAAATGTTCTAGAATGTTTGATTAGGATCATACTGTGACATCACAAATGTTCTAGATTGTTTGATTATGACATCATACTGTGATATCACAAATGTTCTAGAATGTTTGATTATGACATCATACTGTGACATCACCCATGTTCTAGAATGTTTGATTATGACATCATACTGTGACATCACAACGGAACATGTTTGAGGTCATTTGAATAATATAAATAATATGTTGACATTAAAAAAGAACAAATAAAATGATAAAAAAACTACATAAAACAATGATACAAATTATAATAAAATATTTAAGTAAAATGAATAGAAATAAAGAAAAATAAGACAATGAAATAAAGATAATAATTCATTTAAAAGCTATTTTAAAAAGGTAAGTTTTGAGCAGTGCCAACCGAGTCTGCTGTCCTAACAGACTTGGGGTCTGTAGGGTAAGCACTTATTCCCTCCGCCCTGAACATTTATGGAGATGTATGGGCCTTTTAAGTCAGTGATAAAAGTGTCTTTCAAGGATAAGTGAGCTCCTGCACTGATTATTATAGTTCAATATTCAATATTTGATCACCAAAAAACCCAAAAAAGCATAAAAAGGACCCTCCTCACCCAAAAAGGGCCCCCAAAAATAGCACAGGCCCAGTGCCCTTTTCAGCATTTGAGCACCTGCCCCTCTAAAGTCCTGTGCACGTCCCTGCTCTGTATTACTGCTGAATGATGTTTTTGAGTATGCAGAACATCCACAGCGAAAGAGATTGGTTTTATCTGGTATCACAGTGGCTAAAAAGCTGATAGCATCACGATGGTTTCAACCGGAAAAAATGTGCCGGAAGGTCTGGATTCTTACATTTCTCGATGTGATTTATCAAGAAATATCTACAGCAAGAATTTTGGGTCTCAATGAATCCAAAATGACAATGTGGTTAGAAGGGGTGGAGAGAATAAAAGCTAGCATATAATGGTAGTGTATGGGTAGGAACAAGTTATAATGGTTGGATTATCCAATGGGGGGTCCGGGAGGGGGGGGGGTACGAGCTAGAGCATATGTGTATAGGTTTTTAGATAACAGGTATTAGGGGTATATCCTGTATAAGACAATTAACTAAATGGTGATTTCATTGGATGTGCACTGTCAACTAATGCTTGTATATCTTATCGTGTGTTGTCATGTTTGTTTATGTGTTTGTTTAAAAAATAATAAAAAAATAAAATACAAAAAAAAGAATGTATCATCCGCATAAAAAATTTACATCACAATGTGCGGAAGAAAACATACTATACTATAATGGAAGGAATCTCTGTATGTGTGTGTGTGGGGGGGGGGCAGATAGTGCTGTCTGTCATGATGCATTTGCTAATCAAACAATCAATCAATCAATCAATTAATCAGACAAATGTATTATATATTTTACAATATGATAGGCAGATGCAAACAGAGATTCATTAAAAAAAAACAAGCAGTTATGAGACAAAAATAAATTAGAACAAACAAACCAACAAACACATACAAATAAATAAATAAATAAATAAATAAATAAATAAATAAATAAATAAATAAATAAATAAATAAACAAACCAGATAAATAATATTATATATAATACATTTGCACCAGGGATACAACTAAGTCATTTGTATTTTTCATACAGGATGTTGTGCCATGCTTGGCTTTTGCCAGCAGAGGGCACTCTGTGCATTCAAAACAACTCACAGTAATGAAATAGGCAAAAAAAAAAAAAAAAAAAAAGGTAATATCAGTATTTTAAAGCATGCCTTTGAATAGATCACCATATCTGCCAAAATGGAGTTGTGAAAAAGGGAGATTATTCAATTGGAACAATTTGTCACATTAAAACCTATTGAATGGGATATACATTATATTGAAATTGAACTCAGTAATAAGGAGGACTCCTGGGAAATAACTATATAAATGAAGATTGATTTGACATGTGCTTGATTATTAGTTGGATATTGCCTACAATATATTCAGTACACTCAAAATATCGTTAAACACATACAGATCTGTTGACATGAGTCATGTTGACACACGATGAGCTGCTAATAAACACACCAACTGCACACGTCTTTAGAGGAGGGTAAGCACTCTGTGTTGTTCTAACACATCCTTTTACAGTGTAGAGGTTTCAGCAAAACAACAACAACCAGCTTGAGAGCACAGAAACACAGTCAAGTCAAGAACTGTCTACAGAAAAAAAAAGGAATATATTTAATTATGTTGGACGCTGAAAAGTGTAGATATGCAACATTATACAACCCCCCTTCTCTTTGCGAATCTGAAATACGATCAAAGTAAATTCACAGTTGGACACTTTGGAGCCGTGTCACCCCTGCAGCTACAGATTTCACAGCGTGCAGAGTGTTGCAGGAGCCGGGCTTTTGAAGTCGAGACGACTCGGGCTTCTCATTAACCGCCACTTTTCTCTTTGGATTCAAATAGCAACTCGTGGGCCGGCCAAACAAATCTCTCCGCCACGGACTAAGAAAACACCCCCCTCTCGTCATTGATGTCATATCAACTCCAATGGCTTGTGGAGACAATGGGGCTAATAAGGCCAAACGTGGTTAGGGAATAAAATACTGCCTGCCAAGGCACATCTTATTTACTGGAGAGAGTGGAGCAATGTTGGAATGATTACTGGCTCAGAACGGATCATTGTGTTGTTGCAATATTGTAGTCTGTATAATCTCTTACAAAGGTATAGTGCCATTTCTTTATGTCTCATCGATGACAATAGATTTATTTAGGCTATTCTCCTGTACTGGTGTAGAAGGGTGGATTATCCCTACTTTATGAGAGTAAATGTGCACTGTCACCAGGTAGTGGGTACACAGCAGATCTGGGTCCGGCTGAGTCCCCGACTGTAGTGTAGGGGTATTAGAATTGGGATTTAGCAGAGGGAGCGGATGGGGCCTAGGGTTTACTAACCTAGGGGTGATGCGCTGGTCCTTCTTGCCCTCCAGGGCGACTCACAGTAATTCCCCAAACACCCACACTTCCCCTAATACTTCCCACACCCTCCCACACCCGGTGGCAGTAGTGATAGATGATATAATTTCTCCCCAAAGCAGTACCTTTCCTTGTTGACGAACGGAGACCTGTCCCAATGGTACATAGGCCGTGGGTAAGAAGGGGTTAAGCAGTAATGTACATTAATTGAAAGGAAGGGGTTAAACAATAATGCACAAAAGTCCTATCTAAGCCGGCATTCCCCAAAACAACAAACGTCGGGGCGCCCCTAGTCACAGGTACACGGGCCAGTTCAATGTATCTATTATCTTCGCCCTTAGAGGGCATGCTCTCGAAAAGGAGAATGTTCGCCGATAAAGTTCCAGCGCTCGGAGCGCTAACAGTACCTGGCTTGAGTGTACCAACCGAGTGCTGGCCTGCTCCCGCAACGAATGTCCGTGTGGCGAGATGGCTGTCGAACGGTCCCGTGGTTGTCACCTGTGATAGCAAGGGGCGGGCTGGGCTGACGTTTAGGCCGGCGAAAGCTGGAGGCTGTCGGCTAGGAGAATGCTGGAGGCTGATCCGGTCCGGCGACGTCTGTTGCGGTGTCCGCTGCGGGGCCGGGAGGGGTGGAGCGACACGCAAGCTAACTGTGCTACTAGGCCTATACTTGAAGCTAAGCTTTGGGTCAGTGCGACCCCCTAGCCTTCCGCCTATACTTTACTAAAACGCAGCGCGTGCAATATCCACAGCACCCTCCGGCAGTAGAACGTCTTCTTCTTGGTTCAATCGTACCCTAAGCACTAACTGGGAAGCTAAACTATTGCATACGACGTTACTATCCCGCACCATGACGGGAGTCGTATTCCGCGTGTCTTTAGTGTCGGGAGCTCCTGCTCTACCCGTCTGCTTGCTTCAATGGAAAACGACGAAGAGAACATCTCGCTGTCTGAGCTCCTCCTTCCGCCAGCCTCTGCCTCACCTGCCGTCACCAGCCCAACGTCTCACCAGCTCCCCCTGGCGGCAGTCCAGTGCCATGTCCCACTACTAAATGTCAATATTAGGAGATGGAGAATCAGACGGGTCAGCGAGTTACACAACGTTATCATGAACACAGTAGTGCACCCAGTAGAGTACAAGGAATTAGAGTTAGACACATTGAATTATTGTTAGACATATTCAGGTGTCTACACTGGCATCAGCAGAAAGGAATATAAAATGGAGAGAATAATCATTAGACAGATAAAGGGGTATTTTTTAATGTGAACCAATATTTCACCAGTTAATGGAGTAGGAGGCTCTGTGAGACTGAATGCTCTCTCTCTGTCTCTCTCAGTAATTCCAATTTCCATTTAATTTATTTAGCTTTTCTCAGCCCGGAAGCTAATCCGGTGTTGGTTCTATGGCCTTAAGCTCGCATCAACGTTTTCTCAAGGTGCCTCAATACAGAGATATACAGCACAGCACCGCGGTCTGGCACGGTTCCTTCATTTACTTATTATATATATATAACGATTATTTATTTATCGTTTATCAATCGCAGAAAAAAATGTCATCAAACATATGTGGACATATTCTACGTGGAGACTATTTTATGTGATGGAATCAACTTGAGAATCGACCAAGATGCTTGAAGGGTGGGTGATATGGAAGAAATCAATATCATGCTAATCATAAGGGCTTTTTCTCGATATCGATTCATATCACAATGCCACTATATCTGTTCACATACTGTATGTGAAATGGCAGGTTATGTAAATCCAGTTAATGTATGAACTGAATTGAATCTAAAGCCCCTCTTTCACCACAGGAGCTTTCCCCTGGAACCTTTGAGGAACTTTGACGTGCATTTCCACTGTGGGGACCCTGGTCCGGAAAGGACTTTTCCGAAGTGCAGGAACGTTGGTGGCTGGTGCTTGCAGCGCTGAACATAAATTGTCAGAGTCAAGTTTTTCTTTTTCTTTTCGTATTATAAGTAAAAGTATATTCTATATTGTAATATACTAAATTATGTTATATCTAGTACAATTAATGGAAGAACAAATATAAATGTGGGGTAGGGATCAATAAGCTTAGTTTCCCTCTGCTCCTTTTTTGGACATGTCTGCTAACCAAACACATTGCTCTTGACCTTTTGTTTATAATTCCTTTACTTTTTTTATATAAAAAAAAAATGTGTTATGATTGTTTGGTTTGACGGAGCTAGATACCGTGATTTGTTTGGAGGAATATGGAGAAGTACATGTTCAAAAATAAACTTTTTCATTCATTCATTCATTCATTCATTCATTCATTCATTCATTCATTCATTCATTCATTCATTCATTCATTCATTCATTCATTCATTCAGAGTACTCGCAGTATTTTCACAGCAGTACGGGGAGGCATGGAGGGTCATCAATGAGATGAGTGGGAGGAAAAGGTCGAAGCAGGGACAGGTAGAAGGCAACAGCCCAGAGGAGAGGGTGACCTCCTGGTTCACTCACTTCCGAAATCTACTGGGAACACACTTGACAGTGGATGAAGATGAGGAGACGATACCTGCCGTCCTCACGAATCTCACCATTGACGATGGTCCCTTCACAGCCAGGGAGTTTACCAAAGTGAAATCCACACTAAAGCAGGGAAAAAGTTCTGGGCCGGACAACATTCCCCCAGAGGTCTATAAGAACTGTGACCTTGACAACATCATCCTGGAGTTCTGCAACCATGCCCTGATGAAAAACAACCAGCATGTTATGTGGTCTCTCTCTAGCATCATCCCAGTGCCTAAGTCTGGAGATCTCTCGACGCCAGACAACTACCGTGGCATAAGTCTGACATGTGTCATTGCAAAGATGTACAATCGCATGATACTAAACCGGATAAGGAATGCCATCGACCCCCACCTCAGGGTGAACCAAAATGGTTTCCGAGAGAAGAGGACCACTGTGGCCCAGATCTTGGCCTTGAGAAGAATCATCGAGGAGGTGAAGAAAAACAACCTGACAGCGGTACTGTGCTTTATCGACTTCAAAAAGGCTTTTGACTCGATACACAGAGCCGTGATGATGAGGATACTCAAGGCCTACGGAGTCCCTCCCAATCTACTCCGGGTCATAGGGACCATGCACACGGGTACAAGGGCCAAGGTGGTAACCCCAGACGGCAACAGTGAAGAATTTGACATCCTGGCTGGAGTGATGCAAGGGGACACCCTTGCCCCCTTTTTTTTCGTCATAGTCCTCGACTATGCGCTCAGGAAGGCCATCAATGGACGGGAGCAGGAACTTGGTCTCACAATAACCCCAAGGAGATTGAGGTGACACCCCGCCATAGTCCTAACAGATCTTGACTACGCGGACGACATCAGCCTGACCACGTGAAGCAGGCACAGGAACTCCTGTGCAGAGTGGAGACGGAGTGCGCCAAGGTTGGCCTTAGGCTAAATGCCAAGAAAACCGAGGTCATAATGTATAACATCCTCCCGGATCATCCACCTCTAAGGACAACAGGAGGCTCTGCTCTAAAGGAAGTCGGTGATTTCAAATACCTGGGCTCGTGGGTCAAATCGTCCGAGCAAGACCTTAAAGTGAGGAAGGCGCTTGCGTGGAGGGCTCTGAACGGCATGACCAGTGTGTGGAAATCCAACCTCCCCCGTCAAATCAAGCTCAACTTCTTTCATGCAACAGTTGAGTCTGTCCTTTTGTATGGCAGTGAATGCTGGACCTTGAAGCCCACCCTGCAGAAGTCCTTGGATGGGTGCTACACCAGAATGATGCGTGTGGTGCTCAACATCAACAGGGATGAGCATGTCACTAATGCAAACTTGTATGGGGGGGTGCTAATGGTGAGCGAGAAAGTGGCAGTCAGGAGAATGAGGCTGGCAGGTGGTCACTGCCAGAGACACCATGAGATGCCAACCAGCAAACTTGTGCTGTGGGAACCAACACACGGGCATCGATCACGAGGACATCCCACATTAACATAGGTGGACGTACTCAGGAGAGATGCAGGAACAGAATGCACCGGCGAGCTAGCCAGATGCATGGAGGATCGGGATGACTGGAAGCACCGATGG